>NC_081410.1:311817618-312117618 GCF_030272615.1 Cryptomeria japonica
TCCACAGTGGTGGCGCTGACGTCACCCACTGTGGTTGCCCACAATGGCAGACGTGGCTCTACCCACTATTGGTACCCACAGTGGTGGCACTGACGCTACCCACTGTGGATGCCCATAGTGGCAGACGCAGCCTGCGATGCCTTCCGGGGGTGGTAAGGGTTTCAGCCCTCCGCAAAAAACAAAAATGTTTCCTTTTTAAAAAAAAAAAAAATTGCTTATATTTTTTTTTTTTGAAGTATATATATATATATATATATATATATATATATATATATATATATATATATATATATATATATATATATATATATATCCAGGGTTGGTTCTTTTTTATCTCCACTTTTTTTTGAAATATATGCAAGACAAAAACAAAGTATAGGCAACATAGAATAGATACACATTCATTTCTTTGTTTTATGTGTAAAATGTGATCTAGTTAACATGTATACAAATATTCATTTAGCTAGATTAAATAGATTTATATTATGCAGCATTAAGAACTTTATGACTGTCAGTTTTAACAGTTTGATAAATATATCAACCAGTTCATTTCATGTTTTTAAAATTAGACATGGATCTATTTGCAATTTCTGGTTTTGTAAGTCTGTGTATGCATATATTTTCTTTTTTTTAAAAAGAAACACATAACAATAGACTTTCTAAACTAACAGATTTATTTAAAAACATTTCCTTTCATTTTAACTTCTAATAGATAACTATAAGAAAGAGGTAAATTTGAATTTGTCTACTTTAGCTTTCTGCATTTTTTTTAAATAGGAAAATGACAGTAATAAATACAATTACAGTAGTATTTAAATAGAACCAAAAAAAATGCTTAAAACATTATCATTTCACTTTCTGCATTTCCCTTTTTTTATATATAAATTACAGAGTTAAATAGATGACAGATTTCAATAGAAGATAGATTTCAATAAAAGATAGATTTCAGATAAATGATAGATTTCAGTTAAAAGATAGCAACATAATACATTTCTTTTCCTTTGCAATTTATACAAAACAGAGTTAACCAAATGCACTCTTTTTTATTCATTTTAAATGATCCATACATCAATAAAATGCATCTTAAGACTCAGTCAATAATACAGATTTCTAAATCATTTTACAATATATTTATAGTAGAACAACTCTTTCCTTTCCCATCCTTTCTTTACAACAAATACAAAAATTACATTCTTTTTTTTCTTTCTGGAATTAAAATAAAATCAACAACTCCTAGCTTTCTTTTTTCTTTCTTTTCCAAGCAACCTACATACAAAATCTTAAGGTTGTGACCATGGAGAGGTCACCTCCTAGCCTAGGCTTACTAGAAGCCACCCTCGAGCTTGGAGAACCAAGTCCTAGATGGGTTACACTCAAGAAAACATAAACAAGCAAGGGGTAAAACTCAAGCAAACACATTCTCATTCCAAGGCTAAACTTTATCACATAGTGTGATATTTACATGGGTGGAAGTGGACCAAGTACCTTGAGGAGAACTGAAAGATAGTAGATCACAACCAACTCATGGCAACCAAGAACACAACTATGCAGCAACAATGCATAAACAAAACTATATTTTCTCCCCTTATGACCCCCGAATGCATAAACAAAACTATGCAGCAAGGGTCACATAAACAAACCCTTGAGATCACTCTCATAATGAGAGCCTCTCACTCTAAGGCTATCAAACTCCTTCCACCTCCAAGACCATTCTACCCTCCCAAGGGTAAGAAGGCCTTGGATACTCCCAAAACATAATAAAATGCATAAAAAGAAATAAGAGGAAGATCACATAATATTTTCACAAAGGAAAAGCAAGGAAAACGACATTTACATTCAAGCAATCCTACAAACAGATTTCCAACATACAAGTAAGAAAATGCACCAACCTTGAATCTGCCAAGGGTTTTCTAGGGATAGCTTGGAGAAGAGTAGCTCAATTCCATAATTCTTTTCTGCAACACTTAGCCAAAATTCTATTCTAAAAACTTTTTTTTTTTCAAAATTGCAAGATCTCCAAAAATGGAGAGTGGGTGATTAACTCACTAAGTCTCAATCTCTTTCCTAAGAAGGCTTCTCCCACTCTTTCCAACCTTGGTCTTCCCATTGGTCTTACACACTCCCTAGAGTGAGAGGCTCCCATTGGTTGGTCTTCCCTAGGTCTTACACACTCCCTAGCCAAGGCACCTCAAGAAGAGAAATGTAATGGGGAAGAGGTATGACACATACCAAGAAGGTTTTCTACCCAAGGATGGCACTCCTAAAGATGAAACTTGGCCATCTAGGAAAACCCACTTTTTTGGGAGGTAAAACAAGTCCTAGGGGAAGGACACATGGCCAAATTTGGCCTTCACCTATAGGTACCCCATAGGGCCCTCTAAAAATGCTCCAAAACTCATTCTAGGAGTTGGTTTAACCCTTAGAAAGTCCACCTAAAGTTAACCTACGGGTCAACTCTAAGTTGACCCTCCTTATGGCTCACTATCCTAGATTTCTTGGGACCTTCAAGGATAATTTGGTAATATATCAATTAAACAAAAAATAAATCTCTCAAAAAAGGTGACATGACAATTGCCAACACAACATACAACATATGTGTCAAGTGACACTACAAAAATAATTCCACATCACAAATACACACATGGCAATTGTCTCTTGAATGATTTAAACAATTTTATAAATACAATTGACACACATGCAGACATTTACGTTTATGAATAAAATACGATACATACAGGGTGTTGTCTCTTCAAATAGACAACCCCTGGTTTTACAAATGCACATAAGCCTAGGCTTGATTCTCCTTAATGTTTCCATGGTCACATGGATAATTATCTTGTGCATCTCAATTACACATTAGTACTTCCCAATAGCCTCATATAATATTAAACACATAATAAGAATACAAATCAATTTACCATATAACAAGGCAAATCCACATAAGCAATTATCATAATCTTCATAAATTTAATCCATTCATAAGATATGTATCATATTTCTAACATCATTATAAAGTCCTACAAATCAAATAATGAAATACACCATCTCAATGCTATCCTATTCTAGAATCATTTAAAATTCTATTTCCACAATGCATAGAAATGAAGCATTAATATATCAATGTTACCCAATTCCTGGGATCATATAAAGTTCTATATCCATAATTCATAAAAATAAAGCATCCATAATAGTTCCAACATGAAAATCACTGAAATGCTAGGATGGGTCGAGGTAGGGCCTCACATCTTTCTATGCACCAACAACACAACAGAGTATGAAGCTTTGGTTACAGGTATCAAAATGGCTATAGAATGGAACATTACACAAATTCAAGTCTTTGGAGACTCTCAACTCGTCATTAATCAAATAAATGATGACTATCAAACAAAGGACGAAAAGCTAATGCCTTATAAAAAGATGGTTGATGATATCAAGAAGTACTTGGTAGAAATAACTTTCCAGCAAATCCCAAGGAATGACAACAAAGCAGCAGACGCCATGGCTACACTTGCTTCTCTCCTTCAGACATAGAAAAATCAACAACATTATGAATTCCTGGTGGAAGAGTTGTTTTACCCCACCTATAATTATCCTGATTCTCAAATCAACTGTCAACTTATTGGACATGATTCCTCCAACTATGGCCAAACTTACACATACCTGAAAGATAACATCTTACCTCCCAACTTATCAAATAACTAAAAGAGAAACTTTATTTGTCAATCCTCCCATTTTACTCTTGTCACGGATACCTTGTTTAAATGAGGTCTAGATGGTACTCTTTTAAGATGTCTCAAACAAGAAGAATCTGAGAAGGACTTGCATGAAGTTCATAACGATATTTGTGGCACTGATTCAAGTGGTCTTACCCTTTCGAAAAAAATTATACGCTTGGGCTATTATTGGCCGACTATGGAACAAGATTCTTTTCAAATAGCTAGAACATGCAAACAATGTCAAATCCATGGAAATTTGATTCATGCACCAACACAAGAACTTCATGCTTTGGCAACATCTTGGCCTTTCTACCAATGGGGTCTTGATCTAGTAGGAAAGATAAATCCTTCTTCATCTAATGGTCCCAAATTCATCCTTGTAGCTACAGAATATTTCACAAAATGGATTGAGGTTGTACCTCTCATCAATATCACAGGAAAACAAATTGCTGCATTTATCTTAAATTGTATCATATGTCGCTACAAAATACTAATGACCATTATCACTGATAATGGGTGACCATTCAAGAATCAACATGTAGAAGAGCTATGCAATAAATTCAAAATCCAACATAGATTCTCCATACCCTACTATCCACATGGGAATGGGCAAGTAGAAGCATCAAACAAAACTATTCTGAAAAATCCTCAAAAAGATAGTAAATGATGCTAGAAGAGATTGGCATATTCAACTAAACCTTGCTCTATGGGCCTACCATACTAGTATCCACACACCAATAGGTGCCACACCTTTCTATCTTGTATACAGATCAGAAGCAATATTTCTAATTGAAGTAGAGATACCCTCTCTACGTGTATCATTAAAAGGTCTCATCCCAGATGGAGAACAACGAGTATCTAGACTGCAAGAGTTAGAACTAATCCATGAATGAAGACAAAATGCCTTTGGTCATTTAAAGGTATATCAACAAATAATGTGCCAAAGCTATAATCACAAGGTCAAACCATGACTTTTCCAAGTAGGAGAACTAGTACTAAAAGAAAATCCACGCAATCAGGTAGATCGAGAAAAGAAAGGAAAATTTGAACCAAACTGGTTAGGTCCATTTGTGATCACATCAGTATTTGGATCAGGAGCATATCAACTATCAACACAGGACAAAGATCAGCTCAAGGAACCCATCAATAGCATGCATCTGAAGAAGTTCTATGTCTAAAAAAAGAAAAAAGTCAAAAACAGTGAAAAATTAGAAAAATCAAAAATAGTGAAAAAAAAAATCAAAAATAATGAAAAATAAAAAAAAAATCAAAAACAGTGAAAAAGAAGAAAATCCAAAAAAAAAAAAATCAAATATGAGAAAAAGTGCAATAAAAACAGATAGTGAAAACCTAGCAAATAGGCACTATCTGTCAGCTAGCTCTTCCATCTATTAGTTCATGCATCTTTCCACTTGCATTCATTTTCCATCAGCATTATCCATATCCATCATAAGCATTTGTACATATGCAGGAATCATAGCTTCTCTCTCACTATGGTTTGGATCATTGGGTATATCATAATGAATTTGTTTCTAGGCTTGGGGCGAAATCATGTACTTAGCTGGGGGCAAAACTTTGGGTCAATTCTGAGCTTAAACAGGTAGAACAAATAGTTAGACAACTCTTATCAAGCGAAAACTATGACATAGCCAACATTGAACATGAGATCAAATTATCAACCATTAAACTATCACAAAGTCGGTCTAAACGCATGGATGATATCTTTTGGATAATGATTTTAACATGATTGTTCAAACTTTTCTATATTGATTTTTCGCTATCATGATTTCTGAGTGATTCCAAGATGTCTTTGACTAGAGGAACAAGGAAGAAACATGATATTTTCTTGTCTACTGTTTGAAAATTGATCATTAATATGTGCAAATTTGTCTCAAGACATGATCACCAGAGTATCATCGAAGACATTTCCGATTTGCGTATTGAAATGATTAATACTGTCTGTTTTACGCAAGCAACACTCAGGTCATCTTGGCTCAATTATACCTCGATGCTTGTGCTAACTTGCCATATCAAAATTAGGAAAATAGTGCTCAGTTCACCATGGTTTAATTATAACATCGATGTTTGCACTCACTTCCCACATTTAAAAAGATCAATGATGACAAAACGCAATAATCCAGTGACTGGTTTGGTCATAGCTTTGCATTTTCATTTGCATTTTAGCTTGCATTTCATTCTTGCATGGGATCCTGCATGCTCCTTTTATCCAAGGTTAAATCTATCACAAGAATCACAAAGGTATCATCACAAGTGTATACACAATCAAATGAATGACTCATATCTCTTCAGATATTGTCGACCCAACGAAAATCTTATGCTATCTCTCTCGACAGAATCCACATCAGTATATCCAAATATTTTTGCAACTTGATATCAACAAACTGTCAGTTCTTTATCTAATCAACCCTGTCAAATCAAATCAATCAACCAAACCTAATCGATTCTCTCATTTCTTATAGAGGATGCACCTTTCCTAAAACCAGACATTCTGATCATGTCTTATATAGGATATATCGTTCCTGAAACCAGATGCTTTGATCATCTTTGTCTTATATAGGAGGTGTCATTCATGAAAGTAGACTAAATCTCGATCTTATCAATATAATCAATCAAGCTTTATCAATCATCAAGAACCACATCACCATGATTTTAGAACTCGCATTTTCATCAATCACAGTTGTAGACATCAAATCATTTCTAATCGGGATATCAATTTCACAAAAAGTTCAAAAAAAAAAACTCCAAAGATCAATTATCTCAATTAATCTCCTGAGGGGGCATCTCATATCGCAATCTATCAACCAAGAGATGGGGCATTCTATTGAACCAAAATCACCATCACAATAAGATTATTCTTTGAATCAACACGTCATCACACCTCACTTCAAACAGGGGCAAAATGTATACACCTAAAAATGGTCTGAAGATAATTAATTAAATAAGCAATTATTTAATTAATCCTCCTCCCTAATTTAATTGAATTCATTAGCAATTTGATTAAAATCCCATTCATCTACTTATTAATAAATCTAAGGATTTATTTAATAGGTTCATTTCATAATCCCATTTAATTAATTAATTCAAATTAATTAATTCCCCCCATCAAAATCACTTCTTCTAAAATCCTTTAATTAATTAAAACAAATCAATTTATGAGTTGTTGAAATTAATTAGCCTTTTCCTATTATTTGAATTTTTAAATTCAAATTCTCCTAACTTCGAGCCACCTAACCTAACCCCTTCTAAACCTAACTCATTCCATCTAACCCTGGGTTTAATTAAATCCATCCTAGCTTGCACATCCTAACCACCATGTCCCCTTTCCTTGAACACTTTACCCTCTCATGAGAAAAGTTTTGTGACACTTGTCACTAAGTATTCACTTTCATCCAACATCTTCTAGAATCCTCTTGACACTTGTCACCACGGAGATGACATTGTCCCCTTTTATCCAACCTCTTTGCCAACCTCCTCCAATTTAACCATTGATATCTTCAGACTTAATCTTGACTATTGATTCCTACCACCTCACCTCTAGCCTTGGGAAATCCTATAAATAGACCTCAATTTGGAGTTCAAAGGGTCCCTAATTTGATCCATCTCATTTTGTATCCAAGCATTGTTACTATAGTCATATAGCTCTTAGTTTATCATTTTAGCATTGTTATCATGATCAATTTTAGCTTAAATCTAGCTTATTTCTAGCTTAATTGCATCTTCATTCTAGCTTATTTTCTAGAATAATAATGAAATCATGTATCTTAATCATTCTATCATTGTTAGATCATGTATCTTCATCATTTAAATCCTCCATTTAAGTGTAGTCAAGTCATTGGAATTTGCATAACCAGATCTGAGAGAAAAATTCATACTCGCATTTACTAGGAGGCAATAGATCGATTAGCTATGGTTTTATCTTTCGTTGATTAATTTTCTAACCATTGCTTGTAATGATTTATTGAGTGTTTTGTGTTGCAACTGCATGTATAATAGGTGCACACTTCACAGACATGATAGTTATAGTGGTTGGGTTTTTGGGCATAAATTATAAAACATGTTTGTATGCTATTTTAGGATGCCAATATTCATATATCTATCAATAATTCTCTACCAACACCATTTGAATTATGATGATCCATTACATAGGGATTCCCATTGTCTCACATAAAATGGTTAGTGGGATTAGTGATCAATATAAATTGAAACCATTTAAAATGAGATATCAAGAAAGATTGAAATAAAAGCATAATGAGAGACAAACAACATCAACAAAATATACTCAAGATGCTCCCATAGCTAATGACTCTTTCTTTTCCTCATCATCTCCATGAATCGTGTTGCTTCAAGGTTGACAAATAGAGAGTGGGAGAGATAGGTAGAGTTAAGTGTGGAATTCTCTCAAACTAGCATAACAACATAGTATGGATGAGTGGATGTGGATATGATTATGATGTGAAAGTGACAACATATAGATGTAATAGATAAGTGGATATCATAATGCTATGAAAATGAAGTGAATATTTGGGGTGAGAGAAGGGCTCAATTTATAGAGTTCAAAGATCTGAAATAGATGATCGATATTGGAAGTCAAGTGGAGGGTTGATATTAAAAGGGAGTGTGGTCCTAGATTTGAAGACTTGGCCTTGTGACAAGTGTCACAAGGGGAAGCTCATAAAAGGGACATGTCTATCACATCTAAGAGATAGGGTAGATATGAGGTGACTTGTGAATCACATGTTGAAAAGGTAGAGGTCTATTGAAAGTGACATGTGTAAGGGATAGGTTGACTTATGAGTCACATGTGGAGTCACATGTGGAATTTGGTAGATGTGTAGTACTTAAAAATTGAATAAATACTAATTAGGATTAGGCTTAGGTTAGTTAGCTTATTAGGGGGATTAACATGTGGGTTTGTAAGAATAACTAAATTATCATAATTAATTATGAATTAATTTGACTAATTGGGATTAGTAGAGATATTGAAATATTCCGTAAGGCTGAGTTTAATTTCTCAAAATAAATCTAACTTTAGGAGAAAATAGAAAGGGGGAATTAATTAAATATGATTTAATTAATTTAGGGGGACTAAAGGGATAACATGATTAAATTGATTTTGAATGCAACATGGATTAATTAATTAAATATTAATTTAATTAATTTTATGTGTCTACATTTTGCCCCTCTTTGATATAGCATCATGAAGTGATGTTATGTCAAAGAAGAATAAAACATAGTGGATAGAAAAGGATAAGGAATAGTAACATGATGCCCCAACCATTGATGGGTTGAAGAAGGATGACAAGGGAGAAGTGGCATGCCCCCTTGAGTGGACATGTGGGTTCTAAGAACATGGGTGTGCACTCAAAATGGATAGGACTATAGGATGAAAGGGAATTTAGGGGAGGGATAGGGAAGGTGAATAAATTGAAGCCTTGGGGAAAATGCAAGATGGAATGAAAGAGGATATGATGGAGTGAATGGAAGGTTGATGAGGATGGGATTGTTGCTATGCATTATTTGAAGAGAAATCCTAGGTTTGTTGTTACAATGCATTATCGACACCACTGGTTCTAAGAATCTGAATGTTGTGAATATCCAATGCATGGACTAGACTATCAGACAATAGGTTATCTCAATGCACACAAGTTTGCAAACACCCATAATGGTGTAAATGCTAGACTTGTTGGATAATACAAGAGAAACCACAAACATGCCATACCACCAAAAACTATGCCCCAATGTACACCAACCTAGACATACCAAGATATAGGATGATCAAGGTATCCATGAATAGGTATAGTCCTAGGACAAAACAATAAAATTAGAGTGAAAAGATCATTCAAGAAAATGAATCATTTGGCCAACACACATCTCTTTCTAGGAGTAGGACATGGATTTGGATAGGCCTCCATTCATGGGAAGGATGCATCCCAATGGGCATTGATTGATAGGATAAAATGATGATAGACAATAGATTAAGCTAACTGGGAGAGACGCTAGTCAAGAGGATCTCTACTTGGATTTGGTTAACACTTTGTGGATAGGAATTTTGATTATGCATAAATCTAGGTAATATCAGAGGGATCAAAAAAGCTTAAGATGTGATGGGTAAAGCTTTGATTTGATGGGTAAAACTCTGATTTGATGGGGATCATAATTAGATTGGATAAGATGGGTGGGAGATGAAAGATTGAATATGATAGGATTGGATTTAATATAATTTGATTAGATTGCAAATATAAGATAAATGGAGTGGGACCAATGACAAGGGAGAACCAAGGCTTGGTAAAAGGATGGAGATATTTCTTGGATAGGATATGGAGGACAAAAGATATGGATAGGAGAATGGAGACCCAAGGACTATCTCTCAAAGGAGTAAAACTTCCCACACTAGAGGTAGTGCAATGAAGGATGGAAGGATGGTGGATAAAGAGGTACAAGATTGAAAGATAGTGTGTAATTGATACAAATGAAGGAGGAATTAAGGCTTGTATTTTCTAAATCATGCATATACATTATTTTTCCTCTAACATGATCAAAATCAAAGGTAGGAAGGATGCATTTAGATAGGATGAGGAATATGAGATAAACGATATGAAATGGATAGACATGGGTGGATGGGATAGTTAGGATAAAAAATGGGTACACATGATGGACATAGATAGGATTATGGATATTGGATGAAGGATAGATGGATTGGATAATCAAGATCAAAGATAGGAAAGGAGGATGGACTTACATAGGATGTAGATAGAGGATAATGGATATTATAGGATGTAAATGGTAGGAATGCATGGATGAAGCTTGCCGCCAAGTGCAGAGTGCAAGAGATGTTGTAATTGCTATTGATAGGATGTGTTGTTGTCATTGATGTCAACATAATCCCATGATTTGCTCTAGTGATTGCAGATTGAGAAGATCTTATGATCTGGTTTGTAGTTGTTTTGTTGTATTGGTGCTTTGTAGAGTTCGGTATGTCCTTTGGTATATTCCGATGTGATCAGATATTGATTTGATATTTTGGGATATTATTTGGGATGCTCTTGTGTATCTTTATTTAAGATGGATCATGATTTGGTGCTCTACAAGTTATCCTTCTTCATGACAGTTTTTGATTGGTTGTGTTCTTGAGTTTCAAACGATTAATAGATGAAGATTTGATAAGTGGTGTTGGTGTAGCTATTACTGGTGATTCAAACATGTTTGTTGGTGATTCCTAATTGTGTCCTATTTTTCTTGATGATCCACATTGATAGTTGTGCAATTTATTGATGGTTTTCATGAACTGGTGATGATCTTCATGTTATGTGGTATTTTTGATGGTGTAGCATGTTGTAGTTGATCTTGGTGTGATTTTTGGTGGAGGAGCATTTGGGAATTTGAATTAGGTCCATGTTATGTTATGTAAATAATTATATTAGTCTGGTGGTAGTTATTTGTATCATGTGATGTAATTTTATAATTGTGAGTTGAGAGTTTAGCCGACCTATTTGTCAACGTTGATGATTTTTATATATAGGTGATATTGTCATGTAATTTGGTAATAAAGGTTGTGTCTGCATTATCAGAGAGTGATTTATATACGAACAATGATTTATCCTTTAGCATTGTGATTGAGCAAAGATTTGTGTTGTAGAGAATATATCTGAGCTTAACCAAAATTGTAATCAGGCATTTGGAGATGCTATTCTTTCAGTTCATTCCTTCCTGATTGTCCAATTTTTTTGTAAGTCAGTGAGTATTCCTTGAGGGTTGTAACCTTCCAGCTCATTATCTTTTGAGTAGTGAGCTCTAGGAAGTGTGCATGAATGCATGTTCATTTCCCATTGTAATATTTTCACATACTACTATAGAATATCATCTTACTGTGGGTAGGTTCCCACTGTGGTTTTTCCCTTAACCAGGTTTTCCACATCCAAAATCTTGGTGTTGTGTGTTGTGCTTTCAATTTTTTTATCTTTGTTATTGCAGCAGTTTATCAGATCTATATTTGTAGATCCGGTAAAAGACTAATTCACTCTGCCCCCCCTGTCTTAGTCTTCTTTCATTATTGTTGCCAACAATTGGTATCAAAGCTAGATCCTTCAGAAGAAGCCTAACCACTTGAGGAGATATGGGAAGGCAGCTAGAACTGGAAGTTTTATCTTTAAGAAGGACAACCCGAGATTTGATGGAAGTAACTATGCTATATGGAAGAAATGGATGGAAGTGCACTTGAAATGTCTTGGAGAAGATTATAGGAAGATTACAAAGAATGCCTATTCTGCTCCCTCGAATGGACCAATTACTACAAATGAGATCAAGGAGGTTGAACATAACATTAGAGTGAAGGAAGAATTATTGAGTGCCTTGATTGATTTAGAGATGACAAATGTAATGTGACTTTAGACTGCACATGAGATTTGGGAGAAGCTTGAAATTATGTATGAAGGAGACAAACAAGTGAAAGTTGCTAAGTTATAGAGTTTGAAAGGGAAATATGAGATGTTGAAGATGGGAACATATACTCTTTCATAGCTAAGGTGAATGATCTTTTCCTAGGTATCAGATGTGTCTGTAGAACCCTCAAAGAAGATGAAATTGTTACTAAGGTGTTGAGATATATGCTTCCTACTTATAAACATAAGGTAGCTTCTATTGATGAGATCCAGAGTGT
The DNA here is from genome assembly GCF_030272615.1 of Cryptomeria japonica. NCBI lineage: Eukaryota > Viridiplantae > Streptophyta > Pinopsida > Cupressales > Cupressaceae > Cryptomeria > Cryptomeria japonica. Next base: position 311,830,012 of record NC_081410.1, read on the forward strand.
GACTACAGTGACAAGACATATGATGGCTAGAAAGATTATTGCATTTGAGCTAAGCGAGTTTGGAGAGTCACATGGAAAGTCTGAGAAAATATTTAGAGCATCAACATCTATATCTAGAAAGAAGAAGTATGATCCTAATGAGTGCAGAATATCCAGATATGAAAGAGAAAGATGAGAGATGGAAGAGCAAGAAAGAGAACTAGATGAGCTTGAAGCATTGATTGCCTAAATATTGCCTAAAGGAGCTAGTAAGTATGATGGAAAATTTCCTTTGAAATGTTTCTCTTGTAATAAGATAGGACATTTTGCTTCTAGATACCCAAAGAGAATGGCTAAATATGACATGCATGATAAGTTTGATAAGCATGATACGAATGATAGATATGAGAACCATGATAAGTATGAAAAGCCTTAAAAGTCTAACTAGAAGTATATAAATTAGAAGAACTGATATTATGATATTGATGAAGGTGTTACAGATGATGAATCTGAAGGGGATGAAGTTTTATTTCTTGCCATTAAGGAAGATGGACCTGTACCTATTGATTCCACTAGCTGTGATGTTGAGGAGAAAGCTTTAGCTACTAAGGTTGAAGAGAAACATGAATGGGTGATTGACAGTGGTTGGTCACATCATATGACTGGTGATAAAAGAAAATTTGTGAGTATGGAAAAATATGATGGTGGAATAGTAAGAGTTGGAGATGACAAAGCATGTGTGATCTATGGTAGAGGTTCTATTTCTTTTGATGGTAAGCATAATACTGATGATGTCTTGTATGTTGAAGGTTTGAAGCATAATATTTTGAGTGTTTGACAAATTATTGATAAAGGCTATGATCTACAATTCAAGAATGGCAAATGCAAGATCCTAAATGCCTCTTATATAGAGATTGCATTTGGAACTAAGACTGAAGGTAACACTTTTCATTTGAATGTTGGTGAGAAAAGTTGTTTGATTTCTTAGATAGATGAGAGTTGGTTGTGGCATAGGAGAATGTGTCATGCAAATTTTGATTCAATGATTAAGATCAGTTCTATGCAAGTTGTTAGAGATTTGCCTAAGATTGTTAAGCCTGCTAATCCGGTATGTAAAGAATGTCAGTTGGGTAAGAAAACAAGGATTTCTTTCAAGAGAAAGTAGTATACATCTAATGGATTGTTAGATCTTGAGCATACTGACCTATGTGGACCTACAAATGTTAGAAGTGTGTAGGGAGACATATATTTCATGTTGGTAATTGATGATTATTCCAAGATGATGTGGGTTTTATTTTTGAAAGAGAAATCAGAAGCATTGGAAAGTTTTAAAATATTCAAAGAAAAGGTGGAGACTGAGTCTAGATTGAAGGTGAAGTGTCTGAGATCTAATAGAGGTGGAGAATTTTGTTCCAATGAGTTTAATTTATTCTATGAGAAGCATGGGATTAGAAGATAATTATCTAATCCTAGGACCCCTCAGTACAATGTAGTTGTTAAAAGGAAGAACAAAACTATTTTAGATTCTGCAAGGACTATGCTAATTGAAGGAAATGTTGTGAAAACCTACTAGAGAGAAGCTATTAGTACTATTGTTTACACATTCAACAGAGTTCATATCAAAGGTATACCAGTAAGAATCCTTATGAGTTATGGTTTTGTCATGTTCCTACTATGAGATATTTTAGAGTATTTGGTAGCAAATGTTATATCAAGAGAGATGAGGATATGTTAAAGTTTGATGCAAAGCCTACTGGTAATACAATAAAAGACTGAGAAAGATAGTGGAAAGTGCAAATATGAAGGTGGATGAGAACATTGGAAAAGAGATTAGAGCATGCGGATATGATGATGGTCAAAATATTATTCTAGCCCCTATTTAAACTAAAAAACTGAAGTAGAATGATCTAGTAGAGACTGTTATTCCAGATGTTCCTGTTGTCGGTGAAGATGTACAAGAACCTAAGAATCAGAACAATGAGAATCGCTAGAGGTATGTAAGATTGACTCATTCAGAAAATTAGATTATTGGGGATAAAAATAAAGGTATGATGACTAGAAGAAGGTTAGTTGTTGAAAAGGTATGTTTTATTTCTAAAATTGAACCTAATGATGTTGTTGAAGCTTGTAAAGATGAAAAATAGATGAGAGATATGAAAAAAGAATTAAATCAGATTGAAAAGAATAACACTTGGGAGCTTATGCCTAGACCTAAAGATAAGAATGTTATAGGTACTAAATGGGTGTTCAAGAACAAATTGAATGAAGCTAGTGAAGTTGTCAGAAATAAAGCAAGGATGGTATGCAAAGGATATTCTCAAAAAGAAGGAATTGATTATGAGGAGACTTTTTCTCTGGTGGCCAAACTTGAAGGTGTTAGACTGTTCCTTGCATATGTTGCTTAAAAAATTTTTAAAGTGTATTAGATGGATGTCAAATTGACCTTTTTGAACAACGATATTGAGGAAGAAGTCTACATTAAGCAACCTGATTGATTTTCATTATCAGATGATGGAGACATGGTATGTAGACTAAAGAAAGCTCTTTCTAGATTAAAACAAGCCCCTAGAGCCTAGTATGCTAGATTAGATAAATATTTGTTGAAATTGGGATTTAATAAAGGTGTTTCTGATAGTAACATGTACTTTAAGATTGTGAATAATAACATCTTGATTGTTAAAGTCTTTGTTGATGATATTATCTTTGGAAGAGATGATAACTTGAGCTTGAAGTTTTCATGTGATATGTAGAAAGAATTTGAGATGTTTATGATTGGAGAAATGAAATTTTTCTTAGGTTTGTAGATTTCATAGACTGGAAAAGGTGTATTTATGTCTCAAACTAAATATATGAAGGAATTGTTGAATAAGTTTGGGTTAGATGACTCCAAACCTATTGGAACTCCTATGGTGACTGGTTGTAAATTTTCTAAGAATGATGAATCTCTGAAAGCTAATCAGAGCTTATACAAATCTATGGCTGGTGGACTACTATATCTTACTCAAAAAAGGCTGGACATTATGCATGTTGTGTGCATGGCTGCTAGATATCAAGCTGGTCTGAAAGAGAGTCATGTCACTTCTATTAAGAGGATATTTAGATACTTGAAGGGTACTATGGACTATGGTTTGTGGTATCCGAGGAATGATGTTTTCATGTTATGTACTTACATTGATGTTGATTGGGCTAGTGATGTAGATGACCAGAAGAGCACTACTGGTGGAGCATTATTTTTAGGTAAGAAATTGGTTTCATGGGCTAGTAAGAAACAAGATTCAATATCCTTATCTATTGTTGAAGATGAGTACATTGTTGCTTCTAATAATTGCACTCAGTTAGTTTGGATGAAGAAAATGTTGAAGGATATCAGAGTTATCTATGATGAGCCTACTATGATATATAGTGATAATTCAAGTGTTATTAACATGTCAAACAATCTGGTGCAATATTCAAAGACTAAACATGTGTCAATCAAATATCATTACTTGAGAGAACTGGTTAGTGAAGAGAAAGTGAAGTTGGAGTATGTATCTACAAAGGAACAAATTGCTCATATTTTCACTAAGCCTTTGTCTACAAATACATTTGTCTATTTGAGAGACAAATTAGGGGTATCCACCCCTCTTGATGAAAAATAGATACATTAAGTTGCATCAATCTGGTGGATATCATAGCCTTATCTTTGTCTCCAGATTGATGACTTGGTGTTGCTCCTTTGGTGGAGTAGTCTGTGTTTTACGGGGAGAGATTCCAGAAATTCATGTTTTATTTTTGGAGAGAGTAGGTTTGGTTTTCTATTTTGATATTTTTGGCATTGTTTTCAAAGGGGGAGAGAGATCATGTGAAAAAATCCTTTATCTATCTTGATCTTAGGGGGAGTTTGTTGGAGATATCTTCTTTCTTTGAATTGACTATTTTTCACATTCATATGTTGTCATCAATGCCAAAGGGGAAGATTCTTGGACATTGTTGCTACTAGGATATGTTGTTGTCATTGATGTCAACATATTCCTATGATTTTCTCTGGTGATTGTAGATTAAGGAGATCTTATGATCCGGTTTGTAGTTTTGTTTTGTTGTATTGGTGCTTTGCAAAGTTCGATATGTCCTCTAGTATATTCTAGTGTGATCAGGTATTGATCTGATATTTTGGGATATTATTTGGGATGGTCTTATGTATGTCCATTTTAGATGGATTATTATTTGGTTCTCCGCAAGTTATCCTTCTTCATGATATTTGTTGACTAGTTATGTTCTTGAGCTTCAGATGATTGACAGATGAAGATTTGATAAGTGGTGTTTGTGTAGTAGTTATTGATGATTCTAACGTGCTTGTTGATGTTTCTTAATTGTGTCCTATTTTTCCTGATGATCCATATTTATTGTTGTGTGAGTTATTGGTAGTTTTCATGAACTGGTGATGATTTTCGTGTTGTGCAGTATTTCTAGTGGTGTAGCATGTTGTGGTTGATCTAGGCATGATTTCTAGTGGAGTTGAGCATTTCAGAATTTAAATTAGGTCCATGTTATGTTATGTAAATCATTATATTGGTCCAGTAGATGATCTTTGTATTGTGTGATGCAATTTTTTAATGGTGAGTTGAGGGTTTAGCCAACCTTTCTGTCAAGGTTGATGTGAGGCCCTACCTCGAGCCGTCATAATATTTCTGTTATTTTCATGTTGGACCTATTTTGGATACTATATTGTGATGTATTTTGGACATAGATTTTTTATGATCTCGTGTGGTGGATAACATTGATAGGATTATGTCATTTACTTTGATTTTTTTTACTTCATTTTATACTAGAAATTATGGATGCATGTTCTATAAATGATTTAATTCCATGTTTATGAGGATGATGCCATTTAGTAGATGATTGTATGTGGATGTTATCAGATAATTAGATACTTGATTTTATAATTGAAATTTTATGCGATGTCTGACTTGTATCCTTTTGATAATATTATACATGATTTTTGGAATTACTAATTTGCAAGTGAGATGTGCAAGAAAATTATCCATGTGACCATGGAAATTATTTGGAGAATCAAGCCTAGGCCTATGTGCGATTGTGAAGCCAGGGGTTGTCTATTTGGAGAGACAACCCCTCATTTGTAAATGTATTAATTTGTAAATGTTATGGTTGGATGAGTGTTTAATTTGGCAATTTGTTTAATTTATAAATTTCAAAAAAGGGACAATTTCCATGTGTGTATTAGTGATATGTAACTCTTTTTGTAGTGTCACTTGACAGATGTGTTGTAAGTTGAGTTGGCATTGTCATGTCTCTTTTTGAGGAATTTATTTTACCAATTCATATATTTTCAATTATCCTAAAATGGTCCCAAGTAAACCTAGGATAGAGAGCCATTAGAAGGGTCAACTCAGAGTTAACCCGTAGGTAAACTTTGGGTGGACTTACAAGGGGTTAAACTAACTCCTGGGGTCAAGTTAGGAGCATTTTTAGTGGGCCATATGATGTACCTATGGATGAAGGCCAAATTTGGCCATGTGTTCACTCCCTAGGACTTGTTTAACCTCCCCAAAAAGTGAGTTTCCCAAGTTGGCCGAATTTCATCTTTAGAAGAGCCTTCCTTAGTTAGGTAACCCACTTCATGAGTGTCATTCCTCTTTCCCATTCCATTTCCCCTTTTTGAGGTGCCTTGGTTAGGGAGTGTGTAAGGTTTTGGGAAGACCAACCAATGAACATCCTTTACCCTTCCCAAGTGGGTTGAAAAGAGTGAGGTGTGGCTTCATAGGGAATGGTTTGGGAGGGAAAAGTTTGATCACCCACTGTCCATTTTGGAGATTTAGAGTTTCCAGAAATTTTTCAAGTATTGGAAGGATTTTTTTGGCTAAGTTTGGAAGGAGAAAAATTGTGGATTTGGGCAGCTCTACTACAAATTTCCTTACCCTTTTGGCAGATTAAGGTTGGTTGAATTGCTATCTTTTGTATGTTGATGTTATGGAAAAGGTTGTTGTTGCATTGCTTTCTTTGTTATTTTTCCTCTTTTTTTTTGAGTCCTTCCATTTGTGATTTTGATTAAGATTCTATGTTTTTGTTTTTGGGAGTTTTCATGGCCAAACTCACCCTTGGGAGGGTAGAGTGGCCTTGGGGTGAAGGGTTGTTTGACAACCTTTTGAGTGAGAGGGTCTCTTTGGAAGAGAGTGATTTTCAAAGGATTTTTGTGGCCCTTGCTACATGGTATTATGTTTATAAAATGGGGGTCACAAGGGGAGTTGTTGGCTTGTATGCCTTGGGGGTCATAAGGAATTATAGGGACAAGTTTGGAACTTGTGATGTGTTATATTTGAAGCCTTGTTATGGCATTATGCTCATTATTTGCAGAATCCTCCTCAAGGGTACTTAGTCCACCTTCATCCCACTTATAAAGTCACATAAGTGACATTGTTTAAACCTTGGGTTGGGAGTGTGTTTTTGTTGTTTGAATTTATGTGTGTATGTGTTTTGTATGAGTGTTTCCCATCTAGCCTTGATTCTCCTAGCTCAGGGGTGGCTTCTAGTAAGCCTAGATTTGGAGGTGAGCCTCCATGGTCACAACCTCAAGTTTTTATTGTAGGTTGCTTTGGAAAAGACTTGGAAGGGAAAGCTTGGAAATGGTCTTGCTGATTTTATTTTAGTTGCAGAAAAAAAGAATTTATGATTGTATTTTAGTTGCAAAGAAAAGAAAGAAAGAAAAAAAAAAGCTTTCTATTGTATTTATATTGCAGAAAAAGAAAATGTATCATTGACTAAGTTTACCATGTAATAAAATGTATTTTATTTGAAGTATTGATTCTTCTAAATAAAGTGAAAGCATTTTGATTATTTCTGTTTTGTTATAGTTGCTGGAAAAGAAAAATGTTTTATTATGTTTTCTTTTATTTGTTAATAAGTTGTATGCATGCTAGAAATGGAAAGTATATAAATAAAAGGTTGAAGTATAGAAGTTAGTAAAAGTGAATAAAAATTCATATCTATCTATTGTTCATATTACAAAATAATGTAAATAGGTGTTAGAGTGAAAATAAATATTGCATCACATTTGTTGTTTATAGATTAAATAGATTATTTTAAAATAGTTAGTTGTAGTTGTAATAAAATCATTTCTACTAAAGTTATAAATCTGGAAAATGCATGTTAGTAGGAAAAACAATTTAATTCTATTATTTATGTACATTCTGTAAAAATAGTAAAATTATTCTACTCTGTAAATAAATAGAATAAATATGCTCATATATATATATATATATATATATATATATATATATATATATATATATCTGAAACATTATATTCTCGAAAAGAAACATAACACTTGTCATTTTAAGTTTCTGGTTTAAAAAAATAAAATAAAATCATGCATGTCTCCTAGGTTTTCAAATATATATATATTATATATACATATATATATATATATATATGTATAACATAAAAAAAACCTAGGTGTATCATTAAACTGGAAAAACAAAATATTTAGTTATTTAATATTTTTTGTATTTTTGTTTTTCAGACATTTACAAGTATATATATATATATATATATAACTTGAAATAAACATTATTAAAAAGAAAAAAGAATTTTAAAAAAATTAAATTAAATGAAAACAAACTTGTTAAGCAAAAATTTGGGGAAGTTCATACCCCCGTGGCCCTCACGAGCACTGCAGGCCCACATTTGTATCTATCTATAGTTAGTAGTGGCGCCACAGTGGGCCGAGACCCGCAGGGGTGCCTGCAGCGCCACTATGGGTGGCGACCCTTAGTGGTGGCCTCGGCCACCACTGCGGGTGGCCACTGTAGCAGCCACCGCCACCCCGTCTTCCCTGCAGGTGGCCACTGTAGCAGCCACCGTAGATACTGCGGGCCGAGACCACTACGGGACCAAATTTGTATCTATCTATAGTTAGTTGCAGCACCACTGCAGGCCAAGACCCATAGGGGCGCCTACAGTGCCACTACGGTTGGCGACCCCTAGTGGTGGCCTCAGCCACCACTGCAGCTGGCCACCACCGCCCCCTCTTCCCTGCGGTCTCCCTTGCCTTTCTCCCTTCCTCAGTCATTTCTTTGGCCTCCTCTGCTTCCTTCGAATCCCTGCACACACACCAAAACAAAAAGAACTAAGAAAATGTTAAGTCAAGCAACCCTAACCCATATGCAACCCTAACCCATATGCAACCCTAGCTCACATTCGGGTAAGGGTTAGCATTTAGTAATAATGAAATATTAGGGTTTTTTTTTTTTAGTAAAATAAAAAGGGATAACTCAACCCTCATTAGGATTCATAATTAAAATATTAATTAAAATAAGAAAAGGGGGAATTCTTTTTAAAATTTGAAAAGGAATTCCCCCCCATTTAATTATAGCCATATATGTGGAATTAATTTAAACTCCTAATATTGATTAGGGAAAAAATTAATTTTAATATAGTCTTTTAATCAAGGCATATTAAGATTGGGGATTAATTTTATATAGATATATTAATCACAATTATTGATTTAATTTTACTAACTAGGGTTATTAATGAGGAATATTATATAGTTATTTTTCATATTTAATTAAATATGGATATTAGGTTAAATTTAATTTGGGGGATTTTATTAATGAAAATTATTAATTGTTTTATGCAAATTCTAGCCTATGAGGTCATTATTGGCTAATTATTTAATAGTTGAAATTTGAATGTATTAGGGGATTTAAAATAGACTCTAATATAAATTATATTTATTTGGCAAATATTGTATTTGAAATAGGGTAACTTTATTAATTTAATTAAAGGCGTTTTCACGATTGCTCAATTAATTATTTTAATATAAGTTAGCATTATCATCATTTTGTTTAGCCTTGAGAATTTTAAATGCTATTGAGATATTTAATATCTCTTGATTTTAATTAGAGGAAATTAATTAGATTAATTAATTAAGTTGTGATGACCCTCTTAGGGAATAATTAGTCTCCTCTAATTATTGTCGCCATATTGATTTAGTTAATTAAATTAACTTTAGTAAACGATTCTATTTAAGCTAGAGTTAACCCTTAGTTAAGACAAAACTTATTTGATTTCATTTTAATGTAGATTATTTAATGAATTTATGTTGTTTTAAACAAAAAAAAATTGTTGTTTCATTTTTGCCGAAAAGTTTGGGCATGACATTTTGGTATCAGAGCAAGGTTTCTGACACTAGGAACTTTTCTCCATTATGTTTCACTTTTAATAATTATTTTCTTTAAAGAATTGTTATTAATTTTAGTTATTTACTTTATTTTATTTTATTGATCATTAAGGATGTCGTTGGTTATGCAACAAGCTCGTAAGCATGGTAGGGGTCGTAGACATGCTTGCATGGCACGTGAGGACATTGTGTGGAAGGAGCTAGATCTAGAAGGGGATTGGGAAACTCCTCCTGAGCAACCGATTGACCCCAATAGAGACATTTTGTTTGCACTCTAGAACCTGATAGGCATAGTTCAGGATAGACTCCCAATAGTAGATTGATAGGTAGAACACCAGAGTTCTGGGAGTCATAGATCCATAGCTAGAGAGAGGAGTAGGAGTCCACCTCCTCACCATATAGAGGTTTAGGTTGAGCATGAGCTTGAGTCAGTCCATCTACCTCAGGAACCCCTAGTAGAGGCACCAGTTATTTTTCAGAGAGTAGCCCATGATCTCGATGATCAGATCAGAGAGATTCTATGCTTTCAATCACCATCCTTTGTAGGATCTACCAATGGGGTAGAGGTTGAGGCTTGGATTTTGAGCTTAGACAGGTGCTTCGCATTGCATCCCTATGAGAGAAATCTGAAGGCATGGATTTCCATTCACCTTCTGAGAGGGATGACTTCCACATGGTCGAGGCAAGAGGAGTACAAGAATGATTTCTCTGGGGACACTATTACTCGGACATCTTTATAGAGAGATTCAGAGATAGGTACCTGTAAGAAAATTATAGCTAGCACAGGATAGATGAGTTCCATAACCTTCAGCAAAAGGGTCTCTTCATGTCCCAGTATGAGAGCAATTTTTTTTGAGCTCTTACCCTATGTAGACTACTTGAAAGATGAGAAGTTACTCATCAATTGGTTCATCAGAGGATTGAATGTTAGGATAGCAAGGCTTGTTAGGATGGCAACTCCAGGGAACCTTTAGGTTTTTGTGGAGAAGGCCTTGATTTTAGAGGAGATTCAGGGTAGATCATAGGACACATGGAATCAGCATCAGGACCAAAACCCTACAGTGCAGTCTTTTGAGTTTCAGAAACCTCATTGGAAGGGTAACCACAAGAATTCATCAGGGTCCTTTAAACCCCCTCCTTCATAGCAGTCATAGCAGAATTAGAGGCAAATGCCTCCACAGGGACAACAAGGCTTTAAGCCCAAGCAGTGGCATTCACAGGGTCCTAGGCATGACTAGAGATCATAGGGTCCTTACACATCTCCAGCACGCACTCAGCAGTCCTCTAGGGGTGGTTTCAGTGGTTTGAGTAGAATAGGAGGACAGGGATTCTCTAGGCCACAGGGTGTATATTTCCAAACATGTTGTGCTTGCTTCACTTGTAGGGCCATGGGGCACATGGTGAGAGAGTGTCCATAGGGTCAGATGACAGGTAATCAGAGGATGGTAGATTTAGAGCCTATAGTTGGGGACATGGGTAAGTCCCATAGAGTCTTCACAGCGGTTTACAACCACCAGGCAGAGCATCAGGCCATAGTCATAGAGGCCATAGGTATGATCAGAGGTAGCAGTGTTTCTATCTTGTTTGATTCAGGAGCTACTAATTCTTTTATATCTCCATTGGTAGTGGAGCATTGCAGGCTAGTGGCATTTAGGAAAGGTGTTAGTTGGGAAGTGGAGTTGGCTTTAGGAGCTAGAGTGTCAATTGATTCAGTGGTTAGGGGCTATCAGCTTTAGATTGGGAGTACGACCACCTTAGTTGATCTTTGAGTCACACTTCTAGGATCTTATGGCATAGTTCTTGGCATGGTTTGGCTATATTCCCATGAAGCCAAGATGGATTGTCACTAGAAGAAGATTGAGTGTGTGGATGATCAGGTTACCTCCATAGTTATTTGAGGAATTCAGAGGCTTGTGTCACTTCACATGATTTCTGCTATGTAGATTAAGCAGAGCATGTGAAAGGGATGTCAGTTCTTTTCTATAACCATCAGTGATAGAGAGGAAGAGAATGAGAAGGAGCCTTCCCTTGATGATCATCCCATCCTTGAGGAGTTTGTAGATGTGTTTCCTTCTGAGCTACCTGGCATGCCATGTAGCAGAGAGATTGATTTCCACATAGATCTTGTACTAGGAGCCAAGCCGGTTTCAAGAGCACCTTATAGGATGACCACAAATGATCTTAATGAGCTCAAGATGTAGCTTGAGGAACTCTTAGAGAAGGGTCACATTCATCCTAGCATCTCCCCTTGGGCACACTAGATATCTTCATGAAGAAGAAGGATGGGTCCCTTCGGTTATGTATGGATTACAGGCAGCTGAATAAAGTGACCATCAAGAACCATTATCCCTTTCCCAGGATCGATGATTTATTTGATCAGCTTCAGGGTGCTAAAGTGTTTTCCAAAATAGATCTAAAGTCAAGGTACCATCAATTGAGGATTGTGGAGAGCGATATCCACAAGACCATGTTTTGTACCAAAAATGGCCACTATGAGTTCACCGTGGTCTTGTTCGGTCTTACGAATGCTCCAACTTTATTCATGAGTCTAATGAATGGGGTATTCCACACTTTCCTTGACCGATTTGTGATTGTGTTCCTCAACGACATATTGATATATTCTCATAATGAGGTGCATGAGGAGAACTTGAGATAGGTATTGTAGTGCTTGAGGGACAATCAGTTATATGACAGTCTATCAAAGTATGCTTTCTTCAGGTCAGAAGTCAAATATTTAGGTCATGTTATTTCTGGTGATGGGATCTCAGTTGACCCATCGAAGGTTAGAGCTATTATGGATTGGCCAGCACCAACTAGTGTGATAGAAATTAGGAGTTTCACTACTATAGAAGCTTTGTTGAGGGATTCTCCTAGGTTGACCATCCCATTACATCCCTTCAAAGAAAGGGAAAGAAATTTGAGTGGACAGAAAGGTGTGAGAAGGCCTTTTAGGATCTAAAAAGAGCACTCAATAGTGCAACTATTCTTATTGTACCAAACCCCTTGGTTGATTTCATGGCATGCATAGATGCTTCCTTGTGTTGGATCTCAAATCAACAGATTGGATAGGTTCTAAGAAAATGCCAACTCCTATGATCAAACCCACCAATTGACTTGCCCAACTTATAGAGTGGAAAAGAGCAAGGGGGATGGTGGATGGAGACCTACTTGGAAACCTCCAAGATCCTTCGGAGATAGCCAAAAAACTACTTCAGCATGAGGAAGAGATTATGCATAGAGTACCCCAATAGTTCCTCCATTTTGTCAACACTGGAAGAGATAGTAAGCCATTGGCTCACATGTCACCAAAATCAACTGCTAGTAGCATCCCTGCTGACTCCCCTAGAGAAGATTATCCACCTGGTTTTGAAGCAGAGGTAGATGTGGAAACTGGTGATTTTAATATTAGGGATATAGTTGATATAAGGATGATAGAGCATGAAGACTTTGTTGTAGATGATGGATTCGCTTCCTCAGGAGAATTCCTTTCATTCTTATACCAGTACACGGGAGTTCATGTGAGATGAAGTATGGCTGGGAGATCAGAAGAAGAGTAGATGAGAAGGCTGCAAGATGAGATAGATGCTCTCATGAAAGATATGACCCCTGAGAAGGGGAGGAAAATATTAAAGGAGGCTAGAGTTATCATATTTTCAGGTTGGGATATAAATTCAGCACTTCTGTTTGATGGATTCTTGAAGAAGCAAGACACAAATCAACAGGTATTACCTCAAGAGATAGATAAATTGTTCATGGGCTTGGGGTATGATCTTGATCAAAAAGCTCTCCTAAAATGGGCACTATATCCAATAGGAAAAAGACCAATTATTATGGATGTTGAAGAAACCTTTGGACACCTTATGGCCCATCAGGTAGGAAAGACTGACCCTAGGGTCACTGCAAAATTAAACTTGGATGTAGCCAAATTAAATTTGGATCAGACAAAGTTTTTGGTCAGGGAAAACATTACCTATAAGGGTTTATATGAAAGAACTAAAGAGGAGAATCAGAGGCTACAAGCAAGGATATTGCAATTTGAGACAGGAACTCCTTTAAATGAATATGCTGCATATCCCACAGGACGAAGCTTGGATGATGTCTCTGATGTTCTGTATTGGAAATATCAAGTAGAAAAGGCTACCAAACAGGTGAGTAATATTCAACAGAAGATGGATAAAATGGTTAATGATATCATTGAACACAGGTTCAACACCATGCTCATCCATGTTGAACATTATTAGAGAGTGTACACTAGAACCATAAAGGCATTAAGAGAGCATGAAAGGTTAAAAGCACGATTGCATGAAGTGATAAATAGTGTTGATGTGATGATGCTAGAGGAGAAAACAGAAGGGACTTTGTATATGGAAAATCATGTTAAATTTGAAGATGTGCTAAAAGGAGATCTTAAAGAATTAGATGATGGGAACCCTATTGGAATGCCCTTGATTTATAAAGAAGGAGAATTAATATCTATGGATGAATGGCAGAATGAACTTCTAAGCGTCAAGGATTGGGCTCTGTCAAGATTGGATCGAAGCAAAGACATGGCCCCTACCATCAACCAGATGATATTCGAATACCTTTCACAGGGAGAAGAATTAAAGAAACAAAGCATCAAGATCAAGACTTTTAAAGAAGATGATTACATTCATCATTTAGGGATGCTTAATCTCTTTTTACTTAAGTTTGTTAGGAATGTTCAAATTGATAGTTAGTATTTTGAAAAGACATGTCTTTTCATAGATAGCATTTGCTCTCATATATATATGAGAAAGGTTTCTTGTAATTTAATTAATATAACATGATAGGAAGGATACAGTGATATATGACAGCTTGTAAGTTTCCTGTTACACAAATTTTGATGGATACATAATATAATCAGTTGTCTTTTCTTTGCATATGTGTTGTGGATTATTTCATTCGTTGTTGTCAATTGCTTGTGATATTATCTAAAGGAGATAAGGTTATTCATATTCTTTGAGTGAAATTTATGTTGTATGTTATAAGGTTGAAATAAAAGTTTTGCTTGTGAATTATAATTGTTCTTTGCAGTGCTTACTTGGATGGTCCCTTAAAGGTAGGGTTAAATTCATTCAAGCAACTTATGATATAGGCATTCAATTGATCTCATAAGAAATAGTAACTGATAGATCCATAAAAGGGGTGGGTTTAAAAACTGTCTCACAAGTTCACACAATAAGTCCTAAGGAAATATAAAGACTCTGTAGCCCAGATAGCAAAGAAGGCAATGGCCATTTATAAATTACAAACTTATCACCATATTCATCATATTTTATTTTACAATAGGAGTAATTGAGTAGGAAGCATAGAGTAAGTTAGCAATAGTGTATACATATAAAATTCTAAGCACAAAGATCAAATAGCTTCTACAACAACAATCTTGAACTCATCTGCTATATCTCCATCCTAGGAACTTATGCCATTCTGTGATAGGAGGAAGCCAGATCAAGATACTTAATCTACTATAAAAATCACTAGTCTTTGAAAACAACTAGTGAATAGGTGTACCCGCCTAGGTCCTATAGAGCCTAAAGTGAGAGAGTCAGTAACCAAATAGGTTCACTCTATAAGTTGGCCAAGTCAATTGGAGGATTTGATCATAGGAGTTGGCATTTTCTTAGAACCTATCCAATCTGTTGATTTGAGATCCAATAGATTGGTGACTCTGCTGGGGAGAATTATTAAAACTCTGTTGTGGGAGAGAACTCAAAAGAAAGAAAAAACTTTCCTCTTAAGAAGAGAGGTGGTGACTCTGAATTAAAAAAAAATGAACGAGAAGAATATCTATGGACGGAAGGAGATCGGTCACAAAAGGATAGCCTTTATCCCAGTTAGATTTCTCTCAACTAAAGAATAAAAACAAAAAAGAATCCATGAATGAATTCATGAGAGAAAGGTATAGTCAGTATAAATATGAAAACAACCAACATTCACCTTTAAAGGAACAGGATAAAGCAACTACTTCAAGTCCAGTGAATGAGGATTTGGTTGCAGCATATAGAGCCCAAAAGGGCCAATATCAAATCCCCCCTGGTTTTGAATATTACGAAGCATGATCTAGATAGAACACATCAACTTCATCAGGATCAAGTATGGCAGATCCTACAAATAGATTTGCAGATTTAACTAAAAAGATGATGGAGGCAGCTGCTGAAATGAGAGATTCTGGAAGGACTCAGGAATGTTTGGAGTTATGTGCTAAATTAGGCATAAATGTTAGTGAGGATGACTTTAATCAAGATGTAAACAATTACAGAAAAAAACATGCTCAGACAGATCAGGGAGTGAGTAAAACAAAGAGTGATGATTTTAAGGCTTATGAGAACCCCTTGTTTAGTAACAAAAGGAATGATCATGTGCAATTGAGTGCACCACCAGTCTAGCAAAATTTACATAATAATTTTGCTGCTCATAACCAGTTTCCACCTCAAGGTCAATTTTATAACCAATGTCCACCCCCTGATCAATTTCAACATCAATACCAGAATCAATACCCTTTTCCTTATCAAAATCAAATGCCCTTATATGATAACATGAACCAAAACTTTAGGAACCCCCATGGGGGACATGGGCTAATGAATATGGAACGAATGAGGCAGTTTGATTTCTCAGGAATGATGGTGTACCCATATCCTATCCCGAATGAAATCAGGACTGCAATACCAAGATTCACTGGAAGTAATGCAATTACAAGGGAGGCTCATTGTAAGGCTTTTGATGCAGTAATAGAGGATTTTGGTTTACCACATGAAGATGTTAAGATCAGGTTATTTATGCAGTCATTAACAGAAGATGCAAGAGATTGGTTTAGAGCATTGCCTGATGCATCCATTAGAAGTCTTGCAGAATTCAAAAGCTTATTCCTTGAACAATATGGAGACCATAACAGCCCTGAATTTGCTTTGCATGAAATCATTAGCATCAAGAAGGAGCAAAATGAATCAGTGGTAGATTTTAACAAAAGATTTAACAGGGTTCTAAACAAAATTCCCAACAGGATGAAGCCAATACCTGAGGTAAGCATTCTATATTACATCAATGCTTATGATAGTAAAACAAACTATGAGTTGAGAACTAGAAATCCTAGAGACCTCCGGGATGTTATGAAAGCTACCATTATTATAGAAAATAATAGGAAGGCTGCTGGTAAAGTGGGAAAGAGAGAAGATGCAAGGTTGTAAAATCCTAAAGCACCCAAAGCTAACAAGGATGAGGATAAGCTTGACAAAGTTTTGAATGCTCTAAAAGATCTATCTGTGAGGGTAAACAAAATAGAGAACCAACAATATTATCATCCTGAAAGACCTAGATTGCATGACATGCCCTATAAAACTACATGGAAAGATGGAAGACCAATAGACAGGAACCATAAGGATAATCAACAAGTCCCAGATCCCTTGAAAAGAACAGTAAACTACGCTCAAGATGATGACATGTGGTGTTATGCCTGCAATATGCCACATGATCCTTCTTTGTGTGCTATAGCAAGAGGATTGTAGGAGGAAGAGAATGGATATGAGGAGCATATGGGCGACCCAACTATTAACATGATATCCTTTGCAGAAGAAGGAGGATCAGATTCCATGAACATTGATCAATGCTTTGTGTTACCCGTAATCACCAACATAGGTGAAGGTATTAAGCTCAAAATCCCCACTGAAGAAGAAAAAAGAAGAATTATAGCCTCTGTCATTGCACAAGCAAAAAGGACTTATGATTTGAGGAATAGAATTGTGAATCCAGAGCAAGGTAAACCTGCTAGTCTTTTTATAAAAGAAACTGATGAGACACCCAAGCAAACAAATAAAGCATCTAAGACTAAGGAAGTTGTACCAAAGAATAATAAAAGGGGTCTTGATGATCAAAAGGAAGAAATAGCAAAATTTCCTTTAGCACAACACTCTACTTCATTTGATATTTCAAGTGCATTAACACAATTAAAATTTTTTGTTCCATTGATGGAAATAATGAAGTTTCCTGAATACAGAGAGAAGACTCTGGAGATGATTTCAGGTATCCAAAGAGAAAAAGTAAATGAATAGAAACAAGAGGTTCCAAAAGGTGACAATAATGAACAAATGGCCCTAGTTATATATTTAGGGTCCACCATAACCAAAAACCCAACATAGGTAGACCCATTTTATCTCACTTTGGTGGTAAACAATAAGAAAGTGAAGAATTGTATGATCGACTCAGGAGCAGCCATAAATGTTATGCCTGTTGGAGTGATGAAAGAGCTTGGATTGGAAGTTGATACTACCTTCGGGAAGTGTTATGCCATGGACAACAGGTCAATCCCAGTAGTTGGTATCATGAAGGATGTAGAATTCAAATTGGTAGCTTGTCTAGAAGCATCGTACAAAACAGATATTACAGTGGTGGATGTGCCTCCAAACTATGGAATGTTGCTATCTAGGCAATGGTCAAACAGGATTGGTGGGAATGTGCAGTTAGATTTATCATATGCTACGATTCCAATCAATGAACAGGAGGTAAAAATTGATAGGGAACCCTGGTCCACATTTATCATAGAAGACATGGAAGAATCAGCAAATCAAATATGCTTTTTGCAAACTGATATGGACAATTTCCAAGTGCAGTTGACAAAACCTAAGGTTGACGAATGGATCCCCATTGAATCATGTCTAGCTGGAAAGGATGATCAAGTGTGGAAAATGTTCTTTGATGGGTCTTGTAGCAAGGAAGGGAGTGGGGCTGGAATCTTATTTATTTCACCCATAGGGGAAACCTACAAATATTCTTTCAAATTGTTATTTGAGTGCACAAATAACACTGCAGAGTATGAAGCCTTGCTCAATGGTCTTAATATAGTAGTTAAACATGGAATTAGATTACTCAACGTATTTGGTGACTCAGAGTTAACAGTCTCACAAGTGAAGGAGAAGTATACTTCAAAGCACTTAAGATTGAAACAGTATAGAAATGTTGTCTGGGATACTATAGAACTTTTTGATGATTTTCAAATAAACTGGATAGATAGATCAAAGAACATTATGGCAGACTTTTTGGCTAATATTGCATTGAAGGATAATGATATAACACTAACTGGGATATCTGAAGTAGAGATGAAAGTAAGACCATCTGTTCCTGACAACTTATATAATTGGCAAGTGTTTCAAGATGATGCAAACCTACTGAAATTCTTACAGTGTGTTGATCACTATCAGATTCAGGCTATAAATTTCAATGACTTTGTGGAAGAGACTGAAGGTAAAGAAACTTTATTTGGACATGAAATCATATAACTGAAGTCAAACAAATTACCAAGAGGCCTAGTAGCATTAGAAAGGGCTTTCAATACTCAGGATGTGATTGAGACTAAAGGATCAACTGTTAAAGAAAGTGATGTGGAACAAATCAATTTAGGAAATGAAGAAACTCCTAGAAATGTTTTTATTGGGAAAAGGTGATTGAGACTAAAGGATCAACTGTTAAAGAAAGTGATGTGGAACAAATCAATTTAGGAAATGAAGAAACTCCTAGAAATGTTTTTATTGGGAAAAGGTTAACTCCTGCCATGAGGCAACAACTGACAACATTGCTAAAGAGGTATAAACACATGTTTGCGTGGTCTTATGAAGATCTCAAAGCTTACAGGGAAGATCTTTTTCAGCATGAGATACCACTTAAGCCAGAAGCTAAACCATTCAGACAGAAGTAGAGACCTATCAATCCAACACTGTTACCAAAAATGAGGGAAGAGATCATAAAAATGAAAGATGCAAGAATTATTGAATTCTGCAGATATTCCACATGGGTCTCTAACTTGGTGCCGGTTAGAAAGAAGAATGGGGATATTAGATTATGTGTGGACTTTAGAAACTTAAACATATCATCTCTAAAGGACAATTATCCATTGCCAAATATGGATAACATGTTGCAGAAGGTGACAAGGTGTGAGTTATTGTCTATGATGGATGGGTTTTCAAGTTATAATCATGTGAAAGTTAAAGAAACTGAAAAATATAAGATAGCCTTTACAACTCCATGGGGCACTTATGTCTATGCATGAATTCCATTCGGATTGACTAATGCTGGTGCTACATTTCAGAGGGCAATGGATGTGGCTTTTGCAAAATTGATTGATATAATCATGGTAGTATATCAAGATGACCTAACTGCATACTCAAAGAAAGCTGAGGATCATTGTGAGCACCTTGAAAAGATATTCAAGAAAGCCTTAGAGTATGGGATTTCCTTGAATCCTAAAAAATGCCACTTTGGTGTCGAAGAAGGAAAGTTACTTGGACACATAGTATCCAAGGAAGGGGTAAGAATTGACCCTGAAAGGGTGGCAGCTATCAATGAGATTCCCATTCCCCAAATCATCAAGGCCATCCAATCATTCTTGGGACAAATAAATTTTGTAAGAAGGTTTATTTTAAATTTTGCAGACATAATAAAACCTATAGTAAGGATGTTAAAGAAAGGAGCCCAAATAGATTGGACTAAGGAAGCAATCAACTCCTTTATAGAAATCAAAAGAGCAATTTCAGAAGCACCAGTACTGATCTCTCTGGATTTTAGCAAGCCTTTTATAATATTCTCATTCGCCTCCTATCACACAATAGCAGCAGTGTTGCTACAGAAGAATCAAGAAGGGTATGAGCAGCCCATTGCATATTTTAGCAAGTCTTTGAGCCCCTCAGAAATAAAATATGAGTTGAATGAAAAGCAAGCTTATGCCTTGGTCAAATTAGTAAAATAGTTTAGACCATACTTAGTAGGGGCTGAAGTTATAGCATATGTTCCCAATGCAGCAGTGAAAGATATCTTCAGACAAACTGAGGTCACGGGCAGAAGATGTAAATGGATCAACCAAATACAAGAGTTCAACATTGAACTCAAAATTTCACAAGTTATCAAAGGTCAAGGATTGGCCAAACTCTTGACAGGAATTGAGATTGAGGAGTCTCATGTAAATCAAGTAGGGTTGGAAGAAGCCAATTTCAGCATTGAGAATACAACATGGTAAACTGATATCATGTATTACCTTAAGCACCTAAAATGTCCGGATGGTATGACTGATAATCAGAGAAGAACTTTAAAGCTGAAATCTGCAAAATATGTGATTGTCAATGGGGACTTGTATTGGAAAAATAGAGATGGGATATTATTATTATGTCTAGATGACTACCAAGCAAAGAAAGTTCTTCAAAAAATGCATGATGGGGTTTGTGGTGGTCATTTTTCGGCTAGGACTACTGCACACAAGATATTGAGAGCTCGATACATTTGGCCATGTGTCTTCAATGACTCTTACAGATATGTCAAAAAGTGTGAAGCTTGTCAAAAAATTTCAGGCAAAATGAAATATCAAGGGTCACTCCCATTAAGACCAATGCTAGCTGAAGAACCATTTCAGCAATGGGGAATAGATTTCATAGGAGAGATATTAGAAAGATCCAGTGGAGGATACAGATGGATATTGGTCGCTACAGACTATTTTACCAAGTGGGTAGAGGTAATACCCACTAGACAGGCTACTAGTAAAGTGGTAATAAAATTCATAATGGAGAACATTATCACTAGATTCAGTGTTCCTGCAAGGATCATCTCAGACAATGGTATGTCCTTTAGGTCTGAGGAATTCAACACTTTTTGTGAAGAATATGGCATCAAAATATCTCACTCTTCTCCTTACCACCCTCAAGGAAATGGGCAAGCCGAATCAAGCAACAAAAACATCCTAAAGATCATTAAAAAGATGCTAGGACACAACAAGAAGGCATGGGATTCAAAGTTGAGTTTTGCATTATGGGCAGATAGAATAACAGTGAAGAAATCTACGGGAAAGTCTCCATTTGAGTTGGTTTATGGCAAAAGAGCCAGATTGCCTTTGGACAATCTCCTGCCTATACATAGATTCATGACTTAAGAAGGGATAGACGTTGAAGATCCCTCACAAGAGAGGATGATGCAGTTAGTAGAGCTTGATGAAGTTAGAGCAGAGGCTTAGAAGTAGAATATCAAAATCCAAAATCAGATGAAGAGATTGTATGACAAGAGGAGAGCAGATAGGAAATTTTATGTGGGTGATTGGGTCTTAATGTGGAATGCAAGGAGTCAAGACAAAGGCAAGCATGGCAAATTTGAGGCCTTGTGGATCGGACCACATGTGATTATGGATAAAAAAGGAGAAGATTCTTACCTTCTCCAAAGTGCAACAAGGGAAGTCCAAGAATTGCCAGTACATGGACAATTCTTGAAAAACTTCTTTTCTTGATATATTCTATTATATGTACAGTAGATTTGGATCCACTTCCATTGTAAATACCATAACTTGTCAAAATGTATCCTCGCTAACCAGAGATTCTAAATTCTTGAAGACATACACAATATGCCTCCATCCTCAGTCAGAGCCACTCTTGAACAATATATTTGAACTTAAAAATCTTTCCAAAGGCATGAAAGCTAAAAGATCATCGACAAAAAATATCATGTCGAGCATCTCAAAATGAGTTTCACCGAAAGAATACTTTCATCAAAATAAAACATAAAGTGTAAAACACTAAGTTAAGATGTCTTTGGCAGAATATCTCTTTCAGTAAATGAAGGAAGCCACTCATCGATATTCCAGTTTCATCAAAAAGTGAAAGGCCAACAAAGGGTGAAGTCGAGGAAATAAAATTGCCGAGGAAACTCAAAAAACATTCATCGAAAAGCAAATCTTATCGATAACAATATGTCGATAAAAGCAAAGGGATTTCATCGATAAAAGAAGGACATCGAAGAAAAAAGGATTTCAGAGGGCTCGCGTGAACTTTCACCGAAGTATAAAACTCATCGAAATATGATTTCGATGAGATTCACGAATAACTCATCGAAAAGGATTTCATCGAGGAGAGGATGATTTTGGGGAGACTAGAAGATGGTTTTTTGACAAAGGCCATTCACCGATGATTTGATATCGAGGAAAATGAAATTTCGATGAAAGATTAAAGCATTCAACCGAAGACAGGGGTTTCATCGAAATCTCGATTCACAATCTTTTCAGCTGAATAGTACTTCCCGTGAAGGAATTAAAAGCTCAAGTTGAGGATGTCACATCTGCAATTAAGTTTAAACATTTGAGTAGCCATTATAAACACAGAGACATTAACTAGTGCACAAGTTTCCCACACAGTTACAGCTGAATTGATCAAATTTTCATAAGAACCAGATTGTGGCCAAAAGACGGAAAGTTACAAGGAGTTAGCTGAAGTTCGTAAGCAACAGTCAGAAGAGCCTGACAATTTTCCAAGTAAGTGTGATATCTCATGTTGATTGAAATTATGGAACCATCTTCTTCTTCTAAAAAGAGTAGGAAAGGAAAGGAATTGAACCCTGAAGAGAAACCCAAACGACAGAAAAAGGAGGGTAGAGCTTTAGCTCAAGATCTATTAGACCAGTGCCCAGCATCCAGTGTGAGGTCCAAAAAAATCAAAAGTGAAGAGGAAGGGTTGGAAGATAGATTTGAACATTTAGGAGACATATGGACTGAAATCAGAGGACATGAGTTGTTCTTATTTGGTTACAAGAGAAGGGATGCTCCTGAGCCCGTGAGTAACCTGTGGAAGAAAAATTTGGGGAAATTGGTAGTTCTGAATGTATTTGTGGATGTCAAATTAATGAAAGCCCTAGTAGATTGTTATGATCCAAAAACCAAAACCATATGTGACTACCAAGGGAATCCTATGGTGGTAATTAACAAACAGACCATTGATATGGTGTTTGATCTAGATTGGGATGTAGAAGAGAAAATTGACATACAAAAACTATTGCAAGAGTTCTTCAATTTAGAGGACATCTATAGGACATGGAGACTACCCATTCATTGGCCAAAAGTGGGAAAGTCCTTAGTTCCTTTCAGTAAAGATGACAAGGTGCCTTTTGATGTCAACCAATTCCATCCATATTTCAAGTATACATACTATGCTACAGCCCAAGTATTAGGCTTAGAGGCTCATCCTCTCATGGATATTGGGGTTATGGTTCTATGTGCTGATCTACAGTCAAAAGACCCTAGGTTGTTTGACTATGCCACTTATGTTGCAGAAGCCCTAAATCATGGGTTGGAAAAATTAAAAGGAGACCTTGTAAATGTTCATTTCTCATTGTATTCCTTATTAATGCACATTATTCTTTATTGTGGACAAGAATTCAATTTCTGGTCAAACGATTTTAGCATCAGAGCTTATGATAAAAATGGTTTGAAGAAACCAGTCCAGTTGTGGGTTTCTGCATGGGATCAAAGATTTATAAACAACCAGTATTGGCACTTTCAGGAATATTTTGTAAAACCACTCAGTGCAGCCTTCGGACAACATAGAAATTATGCTTTGTCTCCTGAAATCAAAAGATTCCTTAGGCCAAAAGACTTTTCTCCAGAGTCTCAGATTGATCACAACTGGGGTGATTGGTATTGCCACCCTAATCATATAGAAATCAGGGTTTTTGGGTATGAAGGAAAGCCATACATGCTTCCAATTATAGTGCCAAATAGGGTGGCTAGTCTAGAGATTATAAGACAACTGTTTGCTATCAGTGCCAAACATCTCACAGATTTTGGTAAACAATCTATTGTGCCAGGGTTACTGGTGTTTTCTGATTTCATTGTTAAAAGTTCTAAAAGTTATCTTTTACTTCAAAATAAGTTAGATTATTATGGCATGACTCTGGGTGATCCTAGAGAGAACTTTGATCCTGAGGGATATATAAAAGCTGCAAGGGCATCACAGAAGCTAAAGGCTGGAATACATGTGGCTCAAATGCCAGATGATTTAATAAGGAACCTTGAAAGGGAAGAGGCCAAGGTTTTGAGAGAAAGAAGCGAGATGACTAGGGAAGCTTTCAAGTGGAAAAGAGCAAGGGGGATGGTGGATGGAGACCTACTTGGAAACCTCCAAGATCCTTTGGAGATAGCCAAAAAACTACTTCAGCATGAGGAAGAGATTATGCATAGAATACACCCACAGTTCCTCCATTTTGTCAACACTGGAAGAGATAGTAAGCCATTGGCTCACATGTCACCAAAATCAACTACTAGTAGCATCCCTGCTAACTACCCTAGAGAAGATTATCCACTTGGTTTTGAAGTAGAGGTAGATGTGGAAACTGGTGATTTTAATATTAGGGATATAGTTGATATAAGGATGATAGAGCATGAAGACTTTGTTGCAGATGATGGATTCGCTTCCTCAGGAGAATTCCTTTCATTCTTATACCAGTACAAGGGGGCTCATGTGAGACGAAGTATGGTTGGGAGATCAAAAGAAGAGCAGATGAGAAGGCTGGAAGATGAGATAGATGCTCTCATGAAAGATATGACCCCTGAGAAGGGGAGGAAAATATTAAAGGAGGCTGGAGTTATCATATTTTCAGGTTGGGATATAAATTCAGCACTTCTGTTTGATGGATTCTTGAAGAAGCAAGACACAAATCAACAGGTATTGCCTCAAGAGATGGATAAATTGTTCATGGGCTCGGGGTATGATCCTGATCAAAAAGCTCTCCTACAATGGGCACTATATCCGAGAGGAAAAAGACCAATTATTATGGATGTTGAAGAAACCTTTGGACACCTTATGGTCCATCAGGTAGGAAAGACTGACCCTAGGGTCACTGCAAAATTAAACTTGGATGTAGCCAAATTAAATTTGGATTAGATAGAGTTTTTGGTCAGGGAAAACATTACCTATAAGGGTTTATATGAAAGAACTAAAGAGGAGAATCAGAGGCTACAAGCAAGGATATTGAAATTTGAGACAGGAACTCCTTTAAATGAATATGCTGCATATCCCACATGACGAAGCTTGGATGATGTCTCTGATGTTCTATATTGGAAATATCAAGCAGAAAAGGCTACCAAACAGGTGAGTAATATTCAACAGAAGATGGATAAAATGGTTAATGATATCATTGAACACAGGTTCAACACCATGCTCATCCATGTTGAACATTATTGGAGAGTGTACACTGGAACCATAAAGGCATTAAGAGTGCATGAAAGGTTAAAAGCACGATTGCATGAAGTGATAAACAGTGTTGATGTGATGATGCTAGAGGAGAAAACAGAAGGGACTTTGTATATGGAAAATCATGTTAAATTTGAAGATGTGCTAAAAGGAGATCTTAAAGAATTAGATGATGGGAACCCTATTGGAATGCCCTCGATTTATAAAGAAGGAGAATTAATATCTATGGATGAATGGCGGAATGAACTTCTAAGCGTCAAGGATCGGGCTCTGTCAAGATTGGATTGAAGCAAAGACATGGCCCCTACTGTCAACCAGATGATATTTGAATACCTTTCACAGGGAGAAGAATTAAAGAAACAGAGCATCAAGATCAAGACTTTTAAAGAAGATGATTACATTCATCATTTAGGGATGCTTAATCTCTTTTTACTTAAGTTTGTTAGGAATGTTCAAATTGATAGTTAGTATTTCGAAAAGACATGTCTTTTCATAGATAGCATTTGCTCTCATATATATATGAGAAAGGTTTCTTGTAATTTAATTAATATAACATGATAGGAAGGATACAGTGATATATGACAGCTTGTAAGTTTCCTGTTACACAAATTTTGACGGATACATAATATAATTAGTTGTCTTTTCTTTGCATATGTGTTGTGGATTATTTCATTTGTTGTTGGCAATTGCTTGTGATATTATCTAAAGGAGATAAGGTTATTCATATTCTTTGAGTGAAATTTATGTTGTATGTTATAAGGTTGAAATAAAAGTTCTGCTTGTGAATTATAATTGTTCTTTGCAGTGCTTACTTGGATGGTCCCTTAAAGGTAGGGTTAAATTCATTCAAGCAACTTATGATATAGGCATTCAATTGATCTCATAAGAAATAGTAACTGACAGATTCATAAAAGGGGTTGGTTTAAAAACTGTCTCACAAGTTCACACAATAAGTCCTAAGGAAATATAAAGACTCTGTAGCCCAGATAGCAAAGAAGGCACTGGCCATTTATAAATTACAAACTTTTCATCGTATTTTATTTTACAATAGGAGTAATTGAGTTGGAAGCATAGAGTAAGTTAGCAATAGTGTATACATATAAAATTCTAAGCACAAAGATCAAATAGCTTCTACAACAACAATCTTGAACTCATCTGCTATATCTCCATCCTAGGAACTAATGCCATTCTATGACAGGAGGAAGCCAGATCAAGATACTTAATCTGCTATAAAAAGGACTAGTCTTTGAAAACAACTAGTGAATAGGTATACTTGCCTAGGTCCTGCAGAGCCTAAAGTGAGAGAGTCAGTAACCAAATAGGTTCACTCTATAAGTTGGCCAAATCAATTGGAGGGTTTGATCATAGGAGTTGGCATTTTCTTAGAACCTATCCAATCTGTTGATTTGAGATCCACCACCTTGAATGGATTAGGAGTAGTCCTTATGTAGGAGGGTCAAGTTATAGCATATGAGTGTAGGAAAATTAAGACTCACAAGCTTAAATACCCTAGGCATGACCTTGATCTTGCAATGGTGCATGTACTTGTGAGGTGGAGACACTTCCTTTTGGGTAATCATTTTGAGCTTCATTCAGATCATCAGAGCTTGCAGTACATATTCACCCAGCCTAACCTTAATGCTCATTAGAGGAGACGGATGGAGTTTCTATGTGAGTATGATTTTGATGTTCACTACATCAAGGGGAAAGAGAACATAGTTCCAGATGCCTTGAGTAGGAGATGTCATGAGATATGGTCCATGACTATGGACATAGATTTGAGAGGTTGTATACTACAACAACTGCTAGAGGATGAGTGGTATCTTGAGGTATGTCAGGTAGTGCAATCCCAGGAGGCCCTAGAAGGGAGATATATAGACTATTCTTTATAGTCTGATGGACTACTATGCCATAGAGGGTGCATCTATGTACCTTCTTCTAGAGGATTGCATGATTTCATTGTGTTAGAGGCTCATAGAGCTCCTTATGCAGCACATCCTAGAGTTAAGAAGATGCATGTAGATTTGAGACAACTTTATCAGTGGCCAAGTATGTGAAATTTCATTGTTGTACTAGTAGCTCGATGCCTTGAGTGCTAGAGAGTCAAGGTGGAGCACCGCCATCCAGGTGGGTTGCTCTAGTCTCATGCAATACCAAAGTGGAAGTGGAATACTTTATCAATGGACTTTTTAATTGGTCTTCCTATGTCAGCTCATTGTCATGATGCCATCATAATGACAGTTGACAAGTTGACCAAGGTAGCCCACTTCTCATCAGTTCAGACTACCTTCATAGCACCAGTGGTGGTAGAGCTATTCTTATGGGATATTGTTAGACTTCATGGTGTTCCACGTAAGATTATCTTAGACAGAGACTCCCTCTTCACTTCTTCCTTTTGGAAGACATTACAGGTATCCATGGGTACCAGACTCAACTTGAGTACAACCTATCATCTAGAAATGGATGGATAGATAGAGAGGGTAAATCAGGTGTTAGAAGATCTACTCTGCATGTACGTCATGGATCATTAGACCAGATGGGAGGAGTACCTTCCTTTAGTAGAGTTTTCCTATAATAATGTGCATCACACTTCTTTGGGGGTGCCACCTGTTGGGACTGATTAAAATTGAATCAAGTTTAGAGGCCCATTTCAAAATTTTGCCCTGCATGTCAGAAAAGTACCCGAATGAGTCAGTTTGAATGGCCTAGCTAGCAAGGGGGTAAAATGGAGCCAGTTGATTTTCAGAGGGTAAGGCTCGGGATTCATGTTCCACACCTTTCATTTGGCCTATTTAGTGTGTTGCAACTCTCAGAATTCAGTTTGGAAAAGTTTATCAAGTACCCATTTCGAGGGGTGAGCTGAAAGTGCATTCTAGGCACAAGTGCAAATTTTATTAAGTAGCCTACTTTGAGCGATTATATCTTTTGCCCTGTTGATCATCATGAAGAAATTCAAAGTGTATTCAATTCTATGCATAAATGTGAGTCAGCCTACAAAATTTCAAGTTCTAACGAATCCGTTTGCTCTGTTTTCATAGCCAAATCCGTTTGTAGTTTGTGAGGTTTGCACAAGTGTAAAAATGTCCCGGTAAATGTCATGTTAGAATGTTTGTTCCGGGCTAATTTTGGTATAAATGGTGAGCTACATTTCAAATTTCAAGCCTTTATCAATCCGTTTGATCGGTTTTCAAAAGGATTCATTTTGCCATCAAATTCAGTTATCCGCACTTCCAGTGTTAGATCAGTTAATGTATCCATTTTGGTGAGCGCGCCATTTGCATCCTGTCAGTCGGGTGATCAAACTGAGAATTCAAAGATTTAACATGTACTTAAAGGTACCTATGTTCCGAATTTGAGAGCCTACGGAGGTCGTTTGATATTTTTGAGAAAGGCGTCATGTGTTGCCAGAACATTGACTTCATCAGGTCCGCAGTGTCGACAAAGCCAGTTGGGCATTTTCGGAAATTATTATCTCTTCGCTCGGGACTCGTCTTGAGAAACCGTTTGGTAGATATCATCCTTGTATATCAAAGTACATGCCTGTCAGATGGCGAGCTCCAGAAAGGTGTTTTGACAGGTTTGAAAATTACGTCATCGCGATTAAATGCAAAAATTGTGGCGTAATTGCCTGAAGGATGTAAAATGCAATTTTATGATCCGAAAATGGTGCCGATCGATTCCAGAGGTATGTTTGAGGTTCCTAAGATATTCCAGAGGCCAGTAGCTTGAAAACGAAATTTTTTTTTAGTCGGACCCACTTTGGGGCCCGACCTGGCTCATGCCTGTGCTTTAATTTTAATGTTGAAATGTTCTTTTTCCCTGGCAATATATGTGTATCCATATTGGCTCGAATGCAATTCACCAGTCGGACAGTGAGAGAGAAGAGAAACTCCAATACCAAATGCGAATTGGTATGTGGAAAATTGAAAGGTTTTCAAATTAAATAAAGCTGGCATGTTTTGATGCAAATGCACTTGGCAGCCATGGTGTTGAGAAGACCATTTAAAAGTTTTAAACCAAATGCATTGGCATGTGGAAATTTATTAAACCTTTCAACCAAATTTAATTTGGGAGGTTGAAAGCCAAATTCCACAACCTTCCCAGCTTTCTCCTTGTTGTGTGTGATGTTTGGGAGTGCATTTTAAAACTCCAGCCAATACAAACAGCAATTTAATCCTTTGTGTGGAGTTTTGGGGGGCAGCTTTTAACCAAATGGAATTGCCTCTACCAGCAGCCTCCCTTTACGTGGAGTGAAGTTTAAAATGTAGAAGCTTTCAATTAAATGCAAACACTTAATGGCAGCCCCTGCGTGGATGGGTGTGGTTGAGTTTTCAATGGAACTCCAACGAATGCACATTGGCAAGGCTAATATCCTCTCCTCTTGCATGAGCTTAATGAAAAACCATTAAAACAAGAATAACAGCAGTTTAGTCTCTCACAATGGCTGGAGATTGGGCAGGTTGAAGTCTTCCAGCAGTAGCAAGAGGCAATGTGCAGCAGTAGCATGGATTGGGCACATTGGATTTTATAAAATGCAAATGGAAAGTGTTTTGTCCCCAATCCTCTCCTCTGCGTGGTCTCTCAGCACTTGGAACTTTCAATGGATGCAACCAGCACCAAATATGGAATGATGGATCGCCCCTCATTTAGACAGTAGATAATGCATTTCAAAGAGGGAGATTCACAGTATGGTTACCAGCAACAATATCATGAAACAAATATAGCAGCCACATGACTTTGCCATCCCCTCTTTGTGGTATTGAAAAGAAATTAGAAACCCCAACCATATGCAATGATGTGAGGTGCAGCTGTGTGGAATAGAGTTTCAGATGTTCTATAAACTTCCAAGCAATGCAAACGAATCTGGAAAACGACATTGGCAAGTCTCAGAAACCTCCAAAATGCAGTCCCAGGCTTAATGTTTTAATCCCACATTGGCTGGGAAAGGGACGTTTTTGGTATTTATATACAAAAACGCATTATACTATAATGTCTAAGCCATAAAGGCTTTTGACACAAGGTGCCCATGGGCACCCAAGGCGGGCCCACATGCGAGCACGCTTCCCAAGGCAATGGAGGAGTTGACTGGACGAAGATAAAGTGGATCCCATGCAGGCATGCTTCCCGAGGCAAAAGGCAAAATTTTGCAGACGAAGGCCGAGTTAAAGAGCGAGCAAGTTCGAGAGAGATCGACGGCTCGCGCTATTTCGCAAAGGGAAGATGCACGCGAGTTAAACCAGCGAAATAGCGAGGATGAACGTGAGCCGTCCACGTGGCACGTAGGTGGCGGGTACAGTCGGCGGTCCAGCGGGCGGGTCCCGGTGAGGTGGCACACGGTTGGCGCACAGGTGGCGATGACGTGGCGGCCAAGTGGCAGTGACGAAGCAGATGACGCGGTGATGATGAGGTGTCATCCCAGGTGGCATCCGGTCAACCCCATCGACCAATCAGAGGCCGCCACGTGGCAAGGCGTCAGAGCACAAATGGAGGCAAAAATCAAATTTTAAATGAATAAATGATATAGTTTAGACTATATTGAAATTCGAAATATTTAAATGATGGATCCATGATGAGAATTAATTCGCCCAGGGTCCAATTTTTGGCCAAAGTATAAAGTATTATATATCGCCGGAAAGCTCTCGGAGCGAGGAATCTAATTATGAAGTTAATTTGGACAAATGTGAAGTATTTTAGAAGCAGTTTTCAGGGGAACAAAATTCAGTTAGAGAAGGGACACTTGGCAATTCAGTTACAGATTTGATTTGGTTCCCTCTCTCTTTTAATTCCGAATTCTTCTCAATTGTAAGGGTTCCAGAATTCTGTGAGAATGGCTCCATTTTTCATGGCTTCCAATTTTGAGCATTCTTGAAGATTGTACAGGGCAGGGCTTTTCCTTCAGTAATGGAGTTCAATTCTTGCTATAGGTGTTTTTAGTTGCAGGGTCTTGTGTATGTAAGGCATACATAAATTCACATAGGATTGTCTCTAGATTTGTATTTCCATTTTATCAAATCAGATCCTCAAGGAGGATGAAATTTGTTATCTCAAGGAGATAGTTATGATTGTTTGCAGGGATTCTTCAAGGAAGGATTTAAATTCTACAATAAATCATAAAAATGGAATATAGTTTCAAGATCTGATGATTTTGTGAATGATCTTAGTAATGCATTTATGCAAGGCATTAATGCATGAATATTTAATAATGAAGATGGATTTGCAATCAAAGCTTTCATTCATAGTTTGATGTATGACTCTGTTTCCCTTGGATAAGGCACTGATCTTGCAATTAAAGGGGTTCTCAAACCAATTTAAAATCCAATCAGAATACCTTTAGTTTGTGTTATGTTTTGAAATGTTTCATCTATCTCATGCTCAAGTATAGTTGAGTTTTATGTGTAGATCTAGCCCATCTACAATAAACTACTTGTTTTGGAGCTTTAGTGAGATCTATCTGTTTATGTTGATGCTGTCATAGGTGTGTAATAGGTTTAATTCTAAGCATCAAAGGTATACCCACCTAGGTTTTGCAGAGCCTGAAGAGTAGAAGGATTCATATCCTTGTCATGTTGTCCAAGCCCTGAAGTTCTTCATAGATTGAATTGGCTACTTCATAGATCAATTGCAGGTGTTCTTGGGTTATCACTTTTGGTGAACAACACCACCTTTCCAAGATTTGTATGGTAGACCTTGCAGGACACCTTTGAGTTGGGACTGTATTGAGGATAGAGTGGCCATAGGTCCTGAGATGGTTCATGATATGGAGCAATAGGCGATTTTGATTAGATAGTGCCTTAAAGAGGCACATGATAGGTAGAAGAAGTATGTAGATGCAAAGAGGATAGACCAGAGCTTCATGGTTGGGGACAAAGTTTTCCTGAGAGTGCGACTGCATAAGAGTCCAATCCATTATGGAAAGGGTTCTAAGATCACACCTTACTTTGTCAGACCATTTGAGATCCTTGAGAGGATAGGACTAGTTGCATATCATCTAGCTTTGCCACCTATCCTATCATGCATCCATGATGTGTTTCATGTATTAGTTCTAAGGAAGTACATTTATGATGAGTCTCATATTCTAGATTGGGATGCTTTGTAGGTGGAGTCGGACGGGCAGCTAGCTTTGGAGCCCATCTGCATTTTGGCTCACTGGACATTGTCTCTTCAAGGTCGAGAACTGGACCAGGTTAGGGTCCAGTGGGATTGTTATGATGAGGTTACGGTATCATGGGAGGATGCAGTGTAGAGATCTCAGTACCCCCATCTTTTTTATGAACTCTTGGAGGAAGTTCATGCCTAGAGGGGGAGGGTGTGAGGCCCTACCCCGAGCCATCATAGCATTTCTATTATTTTCATGTTTGACCTATATTAGATACTAAATTGTGTTGCATTTTGGATAGAGATTTTATCTGATCTTGTGTGGTGGATAAAATTGATAGGATTATGTCATTTACTTTGATTTGCAGTACTTTATTTTATACTAGAAATTATGGATGCATGTTCTATAAATGATTTAATTCCATGTTTATGAGGATGATGCCATTTAGTAGATGATTGTATGCGGATGTTATCAGATAATTGGATACTTGATTTTATAATTGAAATTTTATGCGATGTCTGAATTGTATTCTTTTAATAATATTATACATGATTTTTGGAATTACTAATGTGCAAGTGAGATGTGCAGGAAAATTATCCATGTGACCATGGAAATTATTTGGAGAATCAAGCCTAGGTGCGATTGTGAAGCCAGGGGTTGTCTATTTGGAGAGACAACCCCTCGTTTGTAAATGTATTTTAACTTGTAAATGTTATGCTTGGATGAGTGTTTAATTTGGTAATTTGTTTAATTTATAAATTTCAAAAAAGGGACAATTGCCATGTGTATATTAGTGATGTGTAATTTTTTTTGTAGTGTCACTTAACACATGTGTTGTAAGTTGAGTTGGCATTTTCATGTCTCTTTTTGAGGAATTTATTTTACCAATTCATATATTTTCAATTATCCTAAAATGGTCCCAAGTAAACCTAGGATAGGGAGCCATTAGAAGGGTCAACTCAGAGTTGAACCGTAGGTAAACTTTGGGTGGACTTCCAAGGCGTTAAACTAACTCCTGGGCTCAAGTTAGGAGCATTTTTAGTGGGCCATATGATGTACCTATGGATGAAGGCCAAATTTGGCCATGTGTCCACTCCCTAGGACTTGTTTAACTTCCCCAAAATGTGAGTTTCCCAAGTTGGCCGAATTTCATCTTTAGAAGAGCCTTCCTTGTTTAGGTAACCCACTTTATGAGTGTCATTCATTTTCCCCATTCCATTTCTCCTTTTTCAGGTGCCTTGGTTAGGGAGTGTGTAAGGTTTTGGGAAGACCAACCAATGAGAATCCTTCACCCTTCCCAAGTGGGTTGGAAAGAGTGAGGTGTGGCTTCATAGGGAATAGTTTAGGAGGAAAAATTTTGATCACCCACTCTCCATTTTGGAGACTTAGAATTTTCATAATTTTTGCAAGTATTGGAAGGATTTTATTGGCTAAGTTTGGAAGGAGAAAAGTTGTGGATTTGGACAGCTCTACGACAAATTTCCTTACCCTTTTGGCAGACTAAGGTTGGTTGAATTGTTATCTTTTGTATGTTGATGTTATGGAAAATATTGTTGTTGCGTTGCTTTCTTTGTTGTTTTTCGTTGTTGTTTTTGGAGTCCTTCCATTTGTGATTTTGGTTATGTTTCTATGTTTTTATTTTTGGAAATTTTCAAGGCCAAACTCACCCTTGGGAGGGTAGAGTGGCCTTGGGGTGAAGGGTTGTTTCACAAGCTTTTGAGTGAGAGGGTCTCTTTGGAAGAGAGTGATTGTCAAGGGATTTTTGTAGCCCTTGCTGCATGGTATTATGTTTATAAAATGGGGGTCATAAGGGGAGTTGTTGGCTTGTATGCCTTGGGGGTCATAAGGAATTATAGGGACAAGTTTGGAACTTGTGATGTGTTATATTTGCAGCCTTGTTATGGCATTATGCTAATTATTTGGAGAATTCTCCTCAAGGGTACTTAGTCCACCTTCACCCCACTTAAAAAGTCACATAAGTGACATTGTTTAAACCTTGTGTTGGAAGCATATTTTTGTTGTTTGAATTTCTGCGTTTATGTGTTTTGTATGAGTGTTTCCTATCTAGCCTTGATTCTCCTAGCTCGGGGGTGGCTTCCAGTAAGCCTAGGTTGGGAGGTGAGCCTCCATGGTCACAACCTCAAGTTTTTATTTCAGATTGCTTTAGAAAAGACTTGGAAGGGAAAGCTTGGAAATGGTCTTGCTGATTTTATTTTAGTTGCAAAAAGAAAGAATTTATTATTGTATTTTAGTTGCAAAGAAAAGAAAGAAAAAAAAAAAGCTTTCTATTGTATTTATATTGCAGAAAAAGAAAATGTATCATTGACTAAGTTTACCATGTAATAAAATGTATTTTATTTGAAGTATTGATTCTTCTAAATAAAGTGAAAGCATTTTGATTATTTCTGTTTTGTTATAGTTGCTAGAAAAAAAAAATGTTTTATAATGTTTTCTTTTATTTGTTAATAAGTTGTATGCATGCTAGAAATGGAAAGGATATAAATAAAAGGTTGAAGTATAGATGTTAGTAAAAGATAATAAAAATTCATCTCTATCTATTGTTCATATTACAAAATAATGTAAATAGGTGTTAGAATGAAAATAAATATTGCATCACATTTGTTGTTTATAGATTAAATAGATTCTTTTAAAATAGTTAGTTGCAGTTGTAATAAAATCATTTCTGCTAAAGTTATAAATCTAGAAAATACATGTTAGTAGGAAAAACAATTTAATTCTGTTATTTCTATACATTCTGTAAAAACAGTAAAATTATTCTACTATGTAAATAAATAGAATAAATATGCTCATGTGTATATATATATAAGTTTCGAATTTTTTTTTTTTTTAAATCATGCATGTCTTCTAGGTTTTCATATATATATATATATATATATATATATATATATATATATAGGTGTATCATTAATCTGGAAAAATAAAATATTTAGTTATTTAATATTTCTGGTATTTTGTTTTTTAGACATTTACAAGTTTATATATATATATATATATATATATATATATATATATATATATATATATATATTTATATATATATGCATCATATATATATATATATATATATAACTTGAAATAAACATTATAAAATAATGAGAATTTTTAAATAAAAAAATTTAAATGAAAAAAAAATTGTTAAGCAAAAATTTGGGGAAGTTCATACCCCTGTGGCCCTCGCGAGCACACAAGGGTGGTTTGGGCCCCCTCTGTGGGCGAAAGCCCACAAGGGTGCCTGTGGTGCCACTGCGGGTGGCCACCGTAGCAGCCGCCACCGCCCCCTCTTCCCTGCAGTCTCCCTTGCCTTTGGCCCTTCCTCCACCATTTCTTCGGCCTCCTCCTCCTCCTTCAAATCCTTTCACACACACAAGCACACACACACCAAAATAAAAATAACTAAGAAAATGTTAAGTCAAGCAACCCTAACCCATTTTCGGGTTAGGGTTAGCATATAAAAAATAAAAGAAAAGAAAATAAGATATGCAACCCTAGTCCACATTCGGGTTAGGGTTAGCATTTAGTAAGAATGAAATATTAGGGTTGTTTTTTTAAAAATAAAATAAAAAGGGATAACTCAACCCTAATTAGGATTCATAATTAAAATATTAATTAAAATAAGAAGAGGGGGAATTCTTTTAAAAATTTGAAATGGAATCCCCCCCCCCCCAATTTAATTATATCCATATATGTGGAATTAATTTAAACTCCTAATATTGACTAGGGAGAAAATTAATTTTAATATAGTCTTTTAATCAAGGCATAATTAAGATTGGGGATTAATTTTATATAGATATATTAATCGCAATTATTGATTTAATTTTATTAACTAGGGTTATTAATGAAGAATATTATATAGTTATTTTCCATATATAATTAAATATGGATGTTAGGTTAAATTTAATTTGGGGGATTTTATTAATGAAAATTATTAATTGTTTTATGCGAATTCTAGCCTATGAGGTCATTATTGGCCAATTATTTAATAGTTGAAATTTAAATGTATCAAGGGATTTAAAATTGACTCTAATATAAATTATATTATTTGGCAAATATTGTATTTGAGATAGGTTAACTTTATTAATTTAATTAAAGGCATTTTCACGATTGCTCAATTAATTATTTTAATATAAGTAAGCATTATCATCATTTTGTTTAGCCTTGAGAATTTTAAATGGTATTGAGATATTTAATATCTCTCGATTTTTTTTAGAGGAAATTAATTAGATTAATTAGATTAATTAATTAAGTTGCGATGACCCTCTTAGGGAATAATTAGTCTCCTCTAATTAGTGTCCCCATATTGATTTAGTTAATTAAATCAACTTTAGTAAACAATTCTATTTAACCTAGAGTTAACCCTTAGTTAAGACAAAACTTATTTGATTTCATTTTAATATAGATTATTTAGTGAATTTATGTTGTTTTTAAAAAAAAAAAATTATTGTTTCATTTTTGCCCAAAAGTTTGGGCAGGAAAGTTGATGATTTGTATATATAGGTGATATTGTCATGTAATTTGGTGATAGAGGTTGTGTCTGCATTATCAGAGAGTGGTGTATGTGTGAATAGTTATTCATCCTTCGGCATTATGATTGAGCAAAGATTGGTGTTGCAGAGTATACATCTAAGCTTAACCGGAATTGTAATCAAGCATTTGGAGATGTTATTCTTTCAGTTCATTCCTTTCGAATTGTAGTCCAAATCTTGTTGTAAGTCAATGAGACTTCCCTAAGGGTTTTAGCCTTTTGGGTCATTATCTTTTGAGTAGTAAGCTCTAGGCAGTGTACCTAAATGCATGTGCATTCCCCATTGTAATATTTTCACATACTACTATAGAGTATCATCTTACTATGGGTAGGTTCCCACTGTGGTTTTCCCTTAATCGGGTTTTCCACGTCAAAAATATTGGTGGTGTGTTGTTTCAATTTGTTTATGTTTGTTATTGCAGTAGTTTATTAGATCTGTATTTGTAGTTAAGTTTGTAGATCCAGTGAAGACTGATTCACACCCCCCCCCCTCTCAAACTTCCTTCATTGTTGTTGCCAACAAGAGAATTAGGGTTATAATACATGACACTTTTTTACCAATTTTTCATCATGGTACATACCCAAGGTGCCACAAGATGTGGTTTTCACCATTGGATAATTTTTTTATTTTTTACTTTTTTTTTTTCTTTTTCTTTTTTTTGAATTTTTGGATGGATAAGGATGAGAATAAGTGGACTTAGATAAGGTGATGTGGAAGATAGTATATTTTAGGGAGATGGAGGAAGGACTCAAGAATAGAGTTCCATTGAAGGTATCACTTAAATATGTGCTATATTGAATCATGATAAATATATATATGCTCATAGATGTTGGTAGAAATGGATAGGGAGATGGAGGATTATAAGGATTTATGCAAAGGATTGGATTAAAGGAATGAGATTATGAAAAATGGATGTTGTATAATGGATGGAGTTTTGAAATACTTGTGGATAAATGGATGGAGATTTTGGGAAGATCAAAATTGACACACACCTTGAAGGGTGGTGGAGTTGTAGAGGAGGGGTTTTTGAAGTAGATGGAGAATCAAATTTGGATTTTGGGACATGAGGACCCAAAATAGATGAAGGGGATTATGGACTTAAGATAGTGAATTTTAGAACATAAGGGCCTAAAATGGATTTTGAAAATGGAGGATTAGAGGACTTATGAGTGGAGGGAGATTTTGGATAGCAAGTTTGGATGCCAATTTGGATTTCACTTTGAGGTGCATTTCTTCTTTGACTTGCTTGGGAATCCAAATAGTTTTTTATTTTTTCTTTGTGGGCCTTTGTGATATTTTTGGATTTTCATTCTATTTTTGTATCATATTTTTCTTTCCTTGAGCATGTAGTTTTGAGGGGACATGTTGATCCTAGAAATTTTGTGTACTTCTAGCTTTATGCATTTGATATTTGGTATCCAAATTAATTCCAATATGAATGTTATGGGTGCATGAGGATTGATGACTTAGATATTTTATAGATGGTATGATGGAAGGAGAGTGTGGTCCAAAGGGATTCAAGGATGTGTACGTTTGTCATTTGTGCTTAGGAATCATTTTAGTTGATGGATGGATGTAAGTACCCAATATGGATGGAAGGGGTGAAGGGTTTATCTTTTGAACATAAGGACCCAAAACTGATGCAGATGAGGAAGGAGTAGAATTTTGGACATGAGGGCCCAAAATGGATGTGGAAGATGGGGGATGGTGTGATTTTTATTTATACGGAGGTATTTTGCATTTAGGAGGGATGAAAGATATACCAACATCTTGAGCATGATATTTGTAGCCAACGCCATATGATTCGGTTTTTGTTACTTGAAGGGGTTCTTGTAATGGTGAAAATTTAGGGTCTCCACCATTAGAGGGATGAATATCTCTAATTTTTCATTATATTCAAAAGAGGGATTAAATCCAATAGATTCAATCACAAACAAACAATGATAAGGACATAATACTAAATGTATTTAAGGGTGTGTGAATTGATTTGCCCTCTTTTGTGAGTTAAAATGTTGAAATTAGGGGAAAGTGCTGAAAAATGAAGGTAAAAATATGG
Source organism: Cryptomeria japonica (assembly GCF_030272615.1). Taxonomy (NCBI): domain Eukaryota; kingdom Viridiplantae; phylum Streptophyta; class Pinopsida; order Cupressales; family Cupressaceae; genus Cryptomeria; species Cryptomeria japonica. The sequence continues at coordinate 311,868,863 of NC_081410.1, forward strand.
AAACAGTGAGCTACATACATAGGATTTTTGCATGCACTTGGATTTGAGAAGTATATGTATATTTGAATCAGATCCCTAAAAAATCTCCAAAAAAGTTGGGACCGGTGTGCCTATCGCTCTAGTCCTCCTAAATTTTCACATGCCAAAGAGGGTTGATTCATCTCTACAAATAATGCCTATTTTGAAGATCATAGCTCCGTACCTATTTCCTACACATAGAAAGAAAGGGAAAAAGGTTGGGAATAGAGGCTTGTCTAAGTCAAACCCTAGTTAAGGAATTAACCTTGAATGAACTATTGCAAATACTGAAATAAAATGATGGAAGGATATACCTCAGATCTGCAATGACTGATAATGATGCTTTACTTCTTGAATGTAATCACATATGTTGTATGAAATTGTATGAACATGACAAAACCCAAATCAAACACACATGCCTACAAATAAATGATGTAATGTTTCTCCATAATTGATGAATGAGGAATGCAACCTTGAAGACCTCTAGAAATGTTGGATGATGAACGCTTCAATGCTTGAATATTTGATGATTATAATTTTGCCTTTCTCTTATGATGTGAGGAAATCAAATGAGAGGGGAAAAACTCCTTATATACTTGTCTGTAAAAAAATACATTAATTTTCCAACATAGGTCAACACGGGGAGAGATTTACACCTCATTTTTTAAGAAGCAAGAGGGGACCAAGAAAGGGCCCAATAAAGGGGGACTAAAGTGTGGTTCCCTAGTCTCAATGAGGACCAAAGCACAAAACCCTAGTCCTATCCCTTTTTAGGGCCAAAATAAGGGGTTTATGTGGTGGATGAAGTGGAAACAAGGCCCAATTTACATGGTATAAGCATAATCAAGCCTTAATTAGGTATAGGGATGCAAACACTAAGGTGAGGGCCCCAAATATGGTCAAAATTGTAAAGGGTTGCAATTTTAGGATGCTACATTTAACCCACACTTTAGTAGGAGTATGAGCTTACACAAATACTCACAGTAAAGTAGATAAAAGAGAGATGTAAAAGAGGAGAAATGTAGAGCAAGATCACAAGGATTATAAGACGTCACTAATTTTGAGGAACCAAGCCCCCAATATTAGGATCTTAACTCACTCAAACATATGCAAGAGCACACAAAACAAAAAATTAAAAAGACAACAAAGAAAAAAAGATGAACAAAGACAAAAGACACTTGAAAGACACACAATCAAAAGCTAAAGACCAAAAAAAGGACCTCAAGTCAACTAGCCGAAGAGACCTCGATATCAAAATGTCTCAACAAATTATATCATTCTTGAAAAATGCCATCTCATGAACACAAGCAATCACATAAAAGAGAAAAGAAAGCATCATCCATGAACTTTCAATAGCAAAGCTATGAGTTCAAGAGAAGAAGGAGAGAGAGCATGAATACACACTAGATGTGTTTATCCAGGTGATCTATTAGAAAAATGACAAGAGAGAACATAGATACCTTGCCCCTATATGTTTTAATCTAGGTGATCCATTTGAAGGAGGAGAGTAGGAATAGTCTAGTCCTATTCCACTAGTTCCACTCATCCTTATGTGTGTGTCCAAGTGATGTCTGGTTTCAAGTATAAAGAACCTCAGTTTTTAGTGTGCATCAACCTGTTTAAGACATTTAATGTAAATGCAAATGACAAGAGGTGACTTTGTGTACAAATTCAAAGGGACAAATGTGTAAAATGCCAAGAGGTGAATGTGTAAAATGCCAAGAGTTGAATATGTAAAATTCCAAGAGGTGAATGACAAATAAGTGCTTGGTTTTGAGGACATCCCATGTAAGAGTTTTCTCTAGTTTCAGTGATGTGTAACTTTGTCTAAGATATATATCAAATGCTACATTCAATTTTGGGTGTGAAGCATCTCGTGTAAGAGTTTGTTTCCTCTGGTTTTGAGAATGAATACCCCGTTTAAGACATACACTAATGATATGAAAAAATATAGTACAATATGGTACAAAGGGAGCGATATGGGTACCCCCCCTTAAGATGCCAACATAGTTCTATGTTGATATCTTAAGGAAGCTTAGAGACAAGGATACCTAGCCTTCAACACCAAGGAGATATCCTTTAGGTAACAATGTCATAAATCCAAACTAGAGAGGGAATACTCTTGAAGCAAGGATAAGATAGTTGAAAAAGAGATATCTTGCAACAAGTGGGAAGAGGATCCTTGGAGGAGAAGAGATCTTTTCTGAAAAGACATCTACCTCCAAGAGGAGCTTCTTGAATAAATATAGCATCTTCTACCATGAGAAAGGAAGGAGAACAATAATGCATACCTTCCTCCTACTGCTAGGTGAAAGAGTTTCTTGATGAAAGATGAGACAATTTTGACCCAATGTGAGGGGGTAAGTTTATAATAGATATAACTTGCCAAGTAAAGAAGAGCTTGTAGCCAAGGACTTACACCTCTTGCATAAGAGAGAATCCTTGAGCAAACAACAAATTCACACAAGGAATGATGTCAATGTATAAGCAAACACCACTAAACAAAGCAAAAGTAGATCCTTAGAAAGGAGAGAGAGAGAGAGATCATTGCCTCCCAAGTGTAAGGACAATGAGAATAACTACACAACTTCCAAAGAGAGATTAAACATAAGTAAATACGCAATATACTCACATGAATGAATATCCTATTGGTTCCCAAATCAATAGATCCCCAAACACTAAAGATTTAGCCACTTTCTTATCAATGGGTTCAAGGTTGGATTTGTCCAATGAACAAGATTCAGTCAGAAGACTGAAATTTCCCATACTTTTGGCTTTGCAAGACCAAGGTAGGTGTACTTGAGCAATGCCTAAATGACCTATTACACCTTATGCTCAAACATTGCACACTAAAGCAGATTATCCCACTGAAAATATACTAAGGAAAATGAACAAACTCCTAGTTTTGGCTACAATCTCAGTTTATAAATATTAATCCAACCATTGGGACTAATTTCTCTACAATAAACTTACTCCTAAAAAAGAAATGAAATGGGATTTGAGAATAAATGACCTTGAAATTAAAGAGAATGACTAGTGCTTATCCTATGGAGAACATACTCTAATTGAAAATGAATTATAAACAACTATGTTGCACCTCAACCTTACAATCATCCATTAAACATTTAATGATATGCATACCATATTTAAACTGAAATCAATAAAAATTTCATCACATTCATCCATGCATGTATTGCAGTATTCACAAAACAAAATTTAACTCTTTTCTTGAAAGAGACCTATTTCTTAGAACACACATTCTCCATTAGAGAAGACAAATCATAATGTCATTAGCAAAGTAATTCATATAGAAAAAATACAAGATAGTAGGAGCAATCTGAAATTTATTCCTTCTATTCATTTTCCAAAAGATGGGATACAATATAAAAATTGTTCACCCAAACTTGTAGAGAGATATATTTTCTCTATTACTTTCAACTCCTAATACATTCTACTTCAAAAAAAAATCCAAAATCCCTCTTATTGGCCTTGATTTCCCTTTTATAAGACAATGGAGAAAAACAAGCTTCAGGCTGAGTAAGACACTTGTCAAAACATGATTGCCAATTACAAAGAATATGCCAAAAGGCATCTTTCATAGGCACATTAAAAAAAATCCGCCTAGGAAGAGGGATTGGAAGATAACTGCAATAATCGATCCTTGGAAATGATACAACAGACCTAGAATAAATGAAGCTAGGATGTCTTCTTGCTAGAGCATCTATCATTGTCAAAATTCTAGGTAGACCATGTACATACTAAATGTTTGATCCAGGAATTTTTCCAAAAATAGAACCTACCAAAAAGAATGATGGGAATACAAAAAAGGCATATCATTTACTATTCTTCCTCCTTTGGCTTCTCCTCTTCAAGTGAGAATTACTTCTTATGCCAATTGTCAATTTCATTTATAGGACAAGAAAATGCTTTCAAATTGTGTAACTTTCTTATAGCTTCTTTTATCTTATTGGCTGGTACAACTGTAGCTTCTAAAGTGAACTTTTGATATAAAGAATCAATATCAAGAATTCTTTCAATAATTAAATGGTAGGTATCCAGATGATTGGGATCCCTAGCTAACAAATTCAAAATTGCATCAATTGATTCTTTGAAATCTTGCCTCCACTTGTCCATATCTTTGACCTGTCCATCCTCAATCAAAATTGTTGGACTATCCCACCTTTGAAGACCTTTACATGATTCTAAACATTCTTTCAATACCTTGTACTCTTCCTCCACATGTGGGAGTTCCTTTGTCATGCCCAAACTTTTGGGCACAAATGGAATAATTTTTTTTTTTTAAATACTTAACTTAGAATGACTACTTAATTAAAATAATGCAACTAGTTTGGTCTTAACTATGTTTTGAGTGTACCAAACAATTGAAATAATTAGGCGATAAGTAATCTAAGATATAAGCGAGCTAATATTTCTCCAAAAGAATTATCACTACTCTTCCATTAATGAATAATTAAACTCTCTTAGCAAATTAACCCCAAACTTAATATATGATCTTTAAATTAAATGACCAATAGTCTCTTATAGTTCTTAAATCACAGTGGGTCTAAAATTAATTTATCCTAGCTCTTAGAATTAAGTAAATTCTAAGTCATTTATAACAATATACGAAATTTGTCTAAAATTTGATTAAAGGGGTTAATGGGGTCCATAATGAAATTTTATCCTATAAAAGACACTGAATGCTTGACCAATATATATAGTTAACTTCACTCAGGATAAATACTAACAAGGTGTTCTTTTTTTTTTCTAAAAAAAACAATATATCCTTTGATATTATATTAAGATATAAAATTTCCTAAAGATGGGATTATACCTTTATATTTTGTTATACATATAAATATATATATATATATATCTAATTCCCATATATATATATATATATATATATTTTATAAATACATTTAAATACTTATTTAACTTGACACTCATTTACATTCATTTGTTTATTTTTTTTTTTCAAAGAACATAACTATGTGAGAAAAGGAGGCACTTTTTATTTTATATAAAAATAAACCCATGAAACCCACACATATCTTATTTTAAAGTCTATGTGTGTTTGCCCTAACCTGAAACTAGGGTTAGGGCTTGGGTATTATAACATACACATATTTTTTTTTTTCTTCAACTATTAGAATTCTGCCCTAACCTGAAAATTGGGTTAGGGATTTGTGAGTGTGTGTGTGTGTGTGTGTGTGAATGCAGGTCGAAGGGTTTGGGCAGCGGCCAAAGGCGGGAGCGGCAGCCATGAAAGGGAGTGGTGGAGAGAAAGTATTGAGTGGCGAGCGCCAGGCGGAGGTAACCCGGACGCCACTGTGTTTCCCCACAGTGACGGCCGAGTGTTTCCCCATAGTGACGTCCGAGCGCCGCCCATTGTGGGTAAACACAGTGGCGGCCGGGCGCCGTTCCACTGTGGTTACCCACAGTGGGAGGCCCCGTGCCACCACTGTGGTTGCCCACAGTGGTGGTCTTCGTACCATCCACTGTGGGAAACCACAGTGGTGGCCCGAGCCATGCCGGCCACTGTGTCTTTACACAGGGGTTCGGCTCTTCAAAAAAATAACCAATTTTTTTTGCAAAAGTTTTATTATATTTTTTTTTAAAAAGTTTTCTTTTTTTTTAAATGTGTTTATCATTTTCTATATGTATATATATATTTATATATATTTATATATGTATCTATATATATATATTTAAATATATATGTATATATAAATATATGTGTATACATATATATTTATTTCATTTTGTTTAAAAGATATATAAGTATCCAGGGTTAATGTATTTTAATGTGCAAACATGTATATATATATATATTTTTATAATATGCAGAAAACTAATAAATGATTTGTAACATAAAATAGTTATAATATACATTTCTAGTTTGTCAATAAATAGATCTTAAATTTTGCCCATATATTTTTTATTTATTTACAAAACTCAAACTAATTATTTCCTTAGCATATTAGACCTAGTTTAGAGGAAAGACGATGACTATAGTGCTTCTTTGCTTAAAGCATTCTGTAACTAGTAATACATTCTAACAACAGTCTTAAAATATAATCCCTTTTGATAACAAAATAAAACTAAAACTAAATGCTAATCTTTTTCCTTTGATAAAATAAGCTACTAAAATAAGATTTATTTTCTGCAATAATAAAAGGACAAATAACAGATTTATTTTATTTGCAGCAGCACAAATAAACAACAGATTTAATTTATTTTCAGCAGCATAAATAAACATAAATAAACATACAATAATAGATTTAATTTATTTGCATTTAATTCAAGGCCTATATGCTTGCTTTTCTCATTTTCCATAAGATTGCCTACATGAGGAATAAATGAACTTATATTTTTCTATATGGCAAGATTACTCAAAATGTTATTTTGGTGACTATTAGGAACTTGATAATAGTAGTACACATCTTATTTTGCAAAGGCACATCAATAGGACAAGGATTTCTTTATAACATATTTATGGTACAATGTAGATAAACAAAATACAAATGGGGTTAAAACCCTACTAGTTTCTTCACTCCAATGAGAGGGAACTTAAATAAAAATACATATTTTACTTTGCTTTTGGAAAGATAAATACAACATTGACTCCTCTTTTCTTTTTGCTACAATTAAATACAATCTTTTTGAACTATTTCTGCAACTTAGAACAGCAACTAATCCCCTTTATCATTTCTTTTCCATCCCAAGCAACCTGCAATAAAAATACAACTTGACCATGGAGAGCTCACCTCCCAGCCTAGGCTTACTAGAAGCCGCCCCCGAGCTTGGAGAACCAAGTACTAGACGGGTCACAAACAAGCAAACAACACAACAACAAAAACAAACACTCAATAGGCATTTTCCCATCCCAAGCTACACTCTCACCACAACTTGTGATGAACTTTCCATGGGTGGAAGTGGACCAAGTACCATTGGGGAGATCGCAAGCATAATACTAATCAAGCCACCTCATGGCAAAACAAAATACAACAATTTTCACCTCCACACCTTATGCCCCCCAAAGGCATAAAAGCCATATTTCCTCCCCTTATGACCCCCAAATGCATACATAAAGCTATGCAACAAGGGTCACAAAGGACACCCTTGAGATCACTCTCCATAAGGAGAGCCTCTCACCCAAGGCTGTCATACTTCTTCCACCCCAAGACCATCCTACTCTCCCAAGAGTAGGAGGTCTTGGACACTCCCAAAACAAGAACACATAAACAAGAACATAGAAATGAAAACTCACATTTTTCTCCTACAACAAATTACATATACACATCTCTTTCAACAAGCATTTCTTTCTTTCAAAAAAAAACAACATAAACAAAAGGAAATAAAACCAACCTTAATCTGCCAATAGGTATGTTAGACTTAGTTAGGGATGAGCTGCCCAAATCCACACAAACTTTCCACCAACCCTTCACCAAAATTCTATCGTACAACTAATTTTCAAAACAATGCATAATCTCCAACAATGGAGACTGGGTGATTACTCACTAAGTCCCTAATCCTTTCCTAAGAAGGCCTCTCACACACTTCCCAACCCCTTGGGTGAGGTGAGAGTTCCCATTGGTTGCTCTTCCCAACCTCTTACCTATTACTAAAACTTGAAAGGAAAAAGGTGAGAGAGGATGGGGAAGAGAGTTTGACATCAAAAGGGAAGGTTGTCTATCCTAGGAGGAACCTTCTAAGTTGAATTTTCGCTCACCTTGGGAAAACCACTTTTTGAGGTGACTAAACAGTCACATGGGAGTAGTCACATGTTTTAAAATTCCCCTAACCCATAGGTATACCCTTTGGACCTTTGGAAAAGCCCTAAAACTGACCTTAGGAGTCCATTTGACCCCTTAGAAACCCAACTGAAGTTAACCTACGGGTCAAACCTAAGTTGACCACTCCCAAGACTCCCTACCCAAGGCAAATTTGGGACCACACTCATTTGTTTGAATGGTTTTGGTAGAAACAAAACTCCCTCCAAGAGACAAGTCAAAATCAATGACACTAATCATCACATGTGTCAAGTGACACAATAAAATACAATATAAAAATCACACATGGAATTTGTCTCTTGTAGGTTTACACAATTACATAAAATCAAATTAACACACATACATCATTTACTTTCACAAATAAAATACATTACAAACGGGGTGTTGTCTCTCCAAATAGACAACCCCTGGCTTAACAAACGTACATTGGTCTAGGTTTGGTTCTCCATATGAATTCCATGGTCACATGGATAATTTTCCTACGCATCTCAATTAACACATTAGTAATTCCAAATAATCTTAATTATACATAATTAAATACATGGATTTCATTGCACATCAAACACTCATACATTTGACAACAATAATTCAATATCTCATTCATTCAAATCCGATTCCACATAAGCAATTAACATAATTCTCAAAATTGAACCATTCATAAAATAAGCATCATTTTTCTATCATCAAAATGAAGTCCTGAAATTCCACTAATGACATTCACCATTTGAAAGTAATTCTATTCTAGCAACATATAAAGTTTCATAATCATCAAGCATAAAATAAAGCATCAACATATGTCAATGTGATCCAAATCATGGAGTCATATAGGTTCCAAATCCATAAAGCATAAAATAAAGCATCCATAATAGTCTCAATATGCAAATAACTAAAAATGTCAAACTGAGTCGGGGTAGGGCCTCACACCCTCCCCCTCTAGGCAATAACTTCCTTCTGGAGTTCATCAAAAAGGTGGGGGTACTGTGATCTCATACGTGCTGCATCCTCCCATGAGGCTGTGACCTCATCATAACAATCCCACTAGACCCTAACCTGGTCCAGCTCTCGACCTCGAAGGCCCAGCGTTCGGCATGCCAAAATACAAATGGGCTCCAAAGCTAGCTGCCCGTCCGACTCCACCTACAAGGCATCCCAATCTAGAATATGAGACTCATCATAGATATACTTCCTCAAAACTGAAACATGAAACACATCGTGGATGCACGATAGGCTAGGTGGCAATGCTAAACAGTAGGCAACTGGCCCTATCCTCTCAAGGATCTCAAATGGTCCTACAAATCGAGGTGCGAGCTTAGAACCCTTTCCATATCAGATTGGACTCTTATGCGGTCGCACTCTCAAGAAGACTCTATCTCCAACCAAGTAGCTACGATCTATCCTCTTCGCATCTGCATATTTCTTTTGTCTATCCTGTACCTCTCTAAGACGCTGCCTAATCAAATCCACATACTGTTCCATATCCCAAACTATCTCAGGACCAATAGCAACTCTATCTTCTATGCGGTCCCAACTCAATGGTGTCCTACAAGGTCTGCCATATAATGCCTGATAGGGTGGCATCCCCAAGGACATGTGATGCCCATTGTTATAGGCAAACTCCACTAAGAGAAGGTACTCTTCCCATCTGGTCTGGTGATCCATGACGTACATGCGAAGCATATCCTCTAACACCTGATTAACTCTCTCTATCTGGCCATCTGTTTCTGGATGATAGGCTGTATTGAAATTGAGCTTGGTACCCATAGCTGCCTGTAATGCCCTCCAAAAGGAAGAAGTGAAGAGGGAATCCCTATTGGAAATGATCTTGCATGGAACGCCATGAAGTCTGACAATGTCTCGCAAAAACACCTATGCTACTGCTGGTGCTGTGAAGGTGGTATGAACTGGTGAAAAGTGGGCCACTTTAGTCAACTTGTCAACCGTCACCAAGATGGCATCATGGCGATGAGATGACATAGGGAGACCAATGATGAAATCCATGGATATAGTATCCCACTTCCACTCTAGTATAGCATGAGATTGGAGCAACCCACCTGGATGGCGGTGCTCCACCTTGACTCTCTGACACTCAAGGCATCGGGCTACCAACTCGGCAATAAGCTATAGCATTCCTGGCCAATGGTATAATTCCCTCAAGTCTGCATGCATCTTCTTGACCCCAGGATGTGCTGCATAAGGAGCTCTATGAGCCTTTGTGATAATGAACTCCCGCAATCCCCCAGAAGAAGGTACGTAGATGCACCCTCTATGGCATAATAAACCATCGGACTCTAAGGAATAATCCACATATTTCCCTTCTATAGTTTCCTGAGATCGTATAGCCTGGCAAACCTCTAAATACCATCCGTCCTCTAGCATTTGTTGCATGATCCGATCTCTCAAATCCGTGCTCATAGACATGGTTTATACCTCATGACGTCTCCTACTCAAAGCATCTGCAACTATGTTTTCTTTCCCTTTGATGCAGTGAACGTCAAAATCATACTTGCACAAGAATTTCATCCATCTCCTCTGATGTGTATTAAGATTCGGCTAAGTGAATATGTACTGAAGGCTCTGATGGTCTGAGTGCAACTCAAAATGATGACCCAAAAGGAAATGTCTCCACCTCACAAGTGCATGCACTACTACTGCAAGCTCAAGGTCATGAGTAGGGTAATTAAGCTCGTGAGTCTTGAGTTTCCTAGACTCAAAAGCTATAGCTCTGCCACCCTGCATAAGGACCGCTCCTAAACCCTCTAGCGAAGCATCTGTGCAAACCATGAAATCAGCTGAAGGATCTAGTACTACAAGGATAGGTGCGGTAGTAAGTGCCTTTTTAAGTTCCTGAAAGGCCTTCTCACACTTTTCCGTCCACTCAAACTTCTTCCCTTTGCGCTGAAGAGAAGTAATAGGATGAGCGACTCTAGAGAATCCCTCAACAAAACATCGATAATAACTTGCTAAGCCCATGAAGCTCCTAACCTCTGTCACACTAGTAGGCACTGGCCAATCCATGATGGCTCTGATCTTCGATGGGTCTACTGAGATCCCATCACCAGATATAACATGACCAAGGTACTTGACCTCTGTTCTAAAGAAAGCACACTTCAACAAACTGCCATACAACCGATTATCCCTCAAACACTGCAAAACCTGTCTCAGGTGCTCCTCATGTTCCTCCTCATTCTGTGAATATATCAATATGTCAATTGAGAAATACAATCACAAAATGGTCAAGGAATGTGCGGAATACTCCATTCATGAGACTCATGAAAACTGCTAGGGCATTCGTAAGACCGAATGGGACCACGGTGAACTCATAGTGGCCATATCTAGTGCGAAATGCGGTCTTGTGGATATCGCTATCCACTATCCTCAACTGATGGTACCCTGACTTTAGATCAATCTTGGAAAATACTTTGGCACCCTGAAGTTGGTCGAATAAATCGTCGATCTTGGGCAATGGATAATGGTTCTTGATGGTTACTTTGTTCAACTGACGGTAATCCATGCATAATCGGAGAGATCCATCCTTCTTCTTCATGAAGATGACTGGTACACCCCAAGGGGATACACTAGGGCAAATGTGGCCCTTCTCTAGGAGTTCCTCAAGCTACATCTTGAGCTCATTAAGCTCATTTGTGGTCATTCTATATGGTGCTCTTGAAACTAGTTCGGCTCCTAGAACAAGGTCTATATGAAAGTCAATCTCTCTACGGGGCGGCATACCAGGTAACTCTGAAGGAAATACATCTGAAAATCCCTTAAGGATAGGATGGTCATCAATAGATGGTTCATTTTCCCTTTCTTCTTCTCTATCACTAATGGTGATGGCAAATAACTGACATCCCTTTCGCATGCTCCGCTTAAGCTGGATGGCGGAGATCATACGAAGAGTCATGGGTCTCTGAATTCTAGTGATCACTATGGGAAAACCATGATCATCCTCACACTCGATCCTCTTCAGGCGACAATCCATCCTGGCTCTGTGGGCATAAAGCCAATCCATGCCAAGTACGACGCCATATGATCCGAGTGGTGTAACTCTAAGGTCTACTAAGGTGGTGGTATTACCAATCTAAAGCTGACAACCCCTAACCTCTGATTCCACTGACACTCTAGCCCCTGAAGCTAATTCCACTTCCCAACTGACCTCTTGTCTAATTGCCACTAGCCTGCAACGCTCCACAACCAATGGAGATATAAAAGAGTCAGTAGCTCCTGAATCAAATAATATAGATACACTACTACCTCTAATCATACCTGCTACCTCAATAACCGTGGCCTGATACTCTTCCTGGTAGTTGTCAACCACTGCGAAGACCCTATGGGACTTGCCCATATCCCCAATTGTCAGCTCTGATGCTACCATCCTTTGATTTCCTGCCATCTGACCCTGAGGAAACTCTCTCGCCATGTGTCCCATGGCTCCACATGTGAAGCAAGCACCACGTGCCTGAAACTGCACTCCCTGTGGTCTGGAGAAAGACTGTCCCCCTGTCCTGCTAGAACAACTATACCCACCTCTGGAGGACTGCTGAGTCCTCACCGGAGGTGTGTAAGGAGCCTGAGATCTCTGATCTCACCTCTGACCCTATGACTGCCACTGCTTGGGCTTCACGCCCTGCTGACTCTGTGGAGGCCTTTGCCTCTGGTTTTGCTGTGACTGCTACAGAGGAGGGGGTTTGGAGAACCCCGATGTGTGTCTATTGTTACCTTTCCAATGGGGTTTCTGAAACCCATAAGTCTATGGTGTAGGGTTACGGTTTTGGAACCGATCCCTCGAGTCCTGGGGTCTGACCTGAATCTCCTCGGCTATCAAAGCCTTCTCCACGGCAACCTGAAGGCTCCCTGGAGTGGCCATCCTCACTGGTCCTGCTATGTCAGAATTCAATCTTCTGATAAATTGGTTGACGAGAAGCTTCTCGTCTTTCAGGTAATCTACGTTCGGTAAGAGTTCAAAGAACTTGTTCTCATACTGGGTCACTAAAAGACCCTTCTGCTGGAGGTCATGAAACTCATCCACCCTATGCTATCTGAAATGCTCTGATAAGTACCTCTCCCTGAATCTCTTTGTGAAAATCTCCCAAGTGAGGGTTTCTATCTCTAAGCCACACTTATATTCTTCCTGTCTCCACCATGTGGAGGTTGTTCCTCGCAATAGGTGAACCGCTGCACATGCTTTTAGATTGCTCTCATAAGAGCGCAATGCAAAGCACCTATCTAGGCTTAAAAGCCATGCCTCTACTTCTACCCCGTCAGTAGATCCCCCAAAAGATGGTGGCTAAAGACGCATAACCTCTCTGATTAGATCCCCTGGATCCCAACGTGCCCTCTCAATATACACTAGTGCTACGACTGGAGGTGGTGCTGGTAGGTGAATGGACTCAGGCTCATGCCCAGCCTGACTCTCTATGGGATTAGGAGGTGGACTCCTACTCCGTTCCCATTCTACTGTCCTACGACTTCTTGAGTTCTAGTTCTCAACATTATGATCTACTGCCGGAAGCCTATCCTGTACTATGCCAATCAGGTTCTGTAGAGCTACCAAGATGTCTCGGTTCGGGTCAACTGATCGTTCGGGAGGGGTTTCTGGGTTCACTTCGGGAACCAATTCCTCCCTAATGACCTCTTTGCATGCCATGTGTTCACGCCTAGGGCCTCTACCATGTTTACGAGTTTGTCGCATATTTGGAGGCATCCTTTTAAAGAAAATAAAATAAAATGAAATAAATAAATATTTTTGGAGAATATTTTAGCAAATTTAAAAATAACATAATAAAAATAATTATAATTTAATTAATTAAATAATTATAGTGAAACGTAATGGAGTAAGGTTCCTAGTGTTGGCAACCTTGCTCTGATACCAAAATGTCATGCCCAAACTTTTGGGCACAAACGGAATAATTTTTTTTTAAAAAATACTTAACTTAGAACGACTACTTAATTAAAATAATGCAACTAGTTTGGTCTTAACTATGTTTTGAGTGTACCAAACAATAGAATTAATTAGGTGATAAGTAATCTAAGATATAAGCGAGCTAATATTTCTCCAAAAGAGTTATCACTACTCTACCATTAATGAATAATTAAACTCTCTTAGAAAATTAACCCCAAACTTAATATATGATCTTTAAATTAAATGACCAATAGTCTCTTATAGTTCTTAAATTACAGTGGGTCTAAAATTAATTTATCCTAGCTCTTAGAATTAAGTAAATTCTAAGTCATTTATAACAATATACGAAATTTGTCTAAAATTTGATTAAAGGGGTTAATGGGGTCCATAATGAAATTTTATCCTATAAAAGACACTTAATGCTTGACCAATATATGTAGTTAACTTCACTCAGGATAAATACTAACAAGGTGTTCTTTTTTTTTTCTAAAAAAAACAATATATCCTTTGATATTATATTAAGATATAAAATTTCCTAAAGATGGGATTATACCTTTATATTTTGTTATACATATATATATATATACATATATATATATATATATATACATATATATATATATATATATATATCTATATATATATATATCTAATTCCCATATATATATATATTTTTTTATAAATACATTTAAATACTTATTTAACTTGACACTCATTTACATTCATTTGTTTATTTATTTTTTTCAAAGAACATAAATATGTGAGAAAAGGAGGCACTTTTTATTTTATATAAAAATAAACCCATGAAACCCACACATATCTTATTTTTAAAGTCTATGTGTGTTTGCCCTAACCCGAAACTAGGGTTAGGGCTTGGGTATTATAACATACACATATATATTTTTTTTTTCTTCAACTATTAGCATTCTGCCCTAACTCAAAAATTGGGTTAGGGCTTTGTGAGTGTGTGTGTGTGTGTGAATGTAGGTCGAAGGGTTTGGGCGGCGGCCAAAGGCGAGAGCAGCAGCCATGAAAGGGAGTAGTGGAGAGAAAGTATTGAGTGGGGAGCACCGGGCGGAGGTAACCCGGATGCCACTGTGCGGCGAAGAGAAAGTATTGAGTGCGGAGCGCCGGGCAGAGGTAACCCGGACGCCACTGTGTTTCCCCATAGTGACGGCTGAGCGCCGCCCATTGTGGGTAAACACAATGGCAGTCGGGCGCCGTTCCACTGTGGTTACCCATAGTGGGAAGCCCCGTGCCATCACTGTGGTTGCCCACAGAGGTGGTCTCCGTGCCGTCCACTGTGGAAAACTACAGTGGTGGCCTGAGCCACGCCGGCCACTGTGTCTTTACACAGGGGTGCAGCTCTTCAAAAAAATAAGCAATTTTTTTTGCAAAAGTTTTATTATATTTTTTTTTAAAAAGTTTTCTTTTTTTAAAATGTGTTTATCATTTTCTATATGTATATATATATTTATATATATTTATATATGTATCTATATATATATATATAAATATATATGTATATATAAATATATATGTATATATAAATATATATGTATATATATATATATTTATTTCATTTTGTTTAAAAGATATATAAGTATCCAGGGTTAATGTATTTTAATGAGCAAACATATATATATATATATATATATATATATATATATATTTATAATATGCAGAAAACTAATAAATGATTTGTAACATAAAATAGTTATAATATACATTTCTAGTTTGTCAATAAATAGATCTTAAATTTTGCCCATATATTTTTTATTTATTTACAAAACTCAAACTAATTATTTCCTTAGCATATTAGACCTAGTTTAGAGGAAAGAGGATGACTATAGTGCTTCTTTGCTTAAAGCATTCTGTAACTAGTAATGCATTCTAATAGCAGTCTTAAAATATAATCCCTTTTGGTAACAAAATAAAACTAAAACTAAATGCTAATCTTTTTCCTTTGATAAAATAAGCTACTAAAATAAGATTTATTTTCTGCAATAATAAAAGGACAAATAACAGATTTATTTTATTTGCAGCAGCACAAATAAACAACAGATTTAATTTATTTTCAGCAGCATAAATAAACATAAATAAACATACAATAACAGATTTAATTTATTTGCATTTAATTCAAGGCCTATATGCTTGCTTTTCTCATTTTCCATAAGATTGCCTACATGAGGAATAAATGAACTTATATTTTTCTATATGGCAAGATTACTACAAATGTTATTTTGGTGACTATTAGGAACTTGATAAAAGTAGTACACATCTTATTTTGCAAAGGCACATCAATAGGACAAGGATTTATTTATAACATATTTATGGTACAATGTAGATAAAAAAAATACAAATGGGGTTAAAACCCTACTAGTTTCTTCATTCCAATGAGAGGGAAATTAAATAAAAATACATATTTTACTTTGCTTTTGGAAAGATAAATACAACATTGACTCCTCTTTTCTTTTTGCTACAATTAAATACAATCTTTTTGAACTATTTCTGCAACTTAGAACAGCAACTAATCCCCTTTATCATTTCTTTTCCATCCCAAGCAACCTGCAATAAAATACAACTTGACCATGGAGAGCTCACCTCCTAGCCTAGGCTTACTAGAAGCCACCCCCGAGCTTGGAGAACCAAGTACTAGACAGGTCACAAACAAGCAAACAACACAACAACAAAAACAAACACTCAATAGGCATTTTCCCATCCCAAGCTACACTCTCACCACAACTTGTGATGAACTTTCCATGGGTGGAAGTGGACCAAGTACCATTGGGGAGATTGCAAGCATAATACTAATCAAGCTACCTCATGGCAAAACAAAATACAACAATTTTCACCTCCACACCTTATGCCCCCCAAAGGCATAAAAGCCATATTTCCTCCCCTTATGACCCCCAAATGCATACACCAGGCTATGCAACAAGGGTCACAAAGGACACCCTTGAGATCACTCTCCATAAGGAGAGCCTCTCACCTAAGGCTGTCATACTTCTTCCACCCCAAGATCATCCTACTCTCCCAAGAGTAGGAGGTCTTGGACACTCCCAAAACAAGAACAAATAAACAAGAACATAGAAATGAAAACTCACATTTTTCTCCTACAACAAATTACATATACAGATCTCTTTCAACAAGCATTTCTTTCTTTCAAAAAAAAACAACATAAACAACATAAACAAAAGGAAATAAAACCAACCTTAATCTGCCAATAGGTATGTTAGACTTAGTTGGGGATGAGCTGCCCAAATCCACACAAACTTTCCACCATCCCTTCACCAAAATTCTATCCTACAACTAATTTTCAAAACAATGCATAATCTCCAACAATGGAGAGTGGGTGATTACTCACTAAGTCCCTAATCCTTGCCTAAGAAGTCCTCTCACATACTTCCCAACCCCTTGCGTGGGGTGAGAGTTCCCATTGGTTTCTCTTCCCAACCTCTTACCTATTACTAAAACTAGAAAGGGAAAAGGTGAGAGAGGATGGGGAAGAGAGTTTGACATCAAAAGGGAAGGTTGTCTATCCTAGGAGGAACCTTCTAAGTTGAATTTTCGCTCACCTTGGGAAAACCACTTTTTGAGGTGACTAAATAGTCACATGGGAGTAGTCACATGTTTCAAAATACCCCTAACCCATAGGTATACCCTTTGGACCTTCAGAAAATCCCTAAAACTAACCCTAGGAGTCCATTTGATCCCTTAGAAACCCAACTAAAGTTAACCTATGGGTCAAACCTGAGTTGACCACTCCCAAGACTCCCTACCCAAGGCAAATTTGGGACCACACTCATTTGTTTGAATGGCTTTGGTAGAAACAAAACTCCCTCCAAGAGAGAAGTCAAAATCAATGACACTAATCATCACATGTGTCAAGTGACACAATAAAATACAATATAAAAATCACACATGGAATTTGTCTCTTGTAGGTTTACACAATTACATAAAATCAAATTAACACACATGCATCATTTACTTTCATAAATAAAATACATTACAAATGGGGTGTTTTCTCTCCAAATAGACAACCCCTGGCTTAACAAACGTACATTGGTCTAGGTTTGGTTCTCCATATAAATTCCATGGTCACATGGATAATTTTCCTGCGCATCTCAATTAACACATTAGTAATTCCAAATAATCACAATTATACATAATTAAATACATGGATTTCATTGCACATCAAACACTCATACATTTTACAACAATAATTCAATATCTCATTCATTCAAATCCGATTCCACATAAGCAATTAACATAATTCTCAAAATTGAACCATTCATAAAATAAGCACCATTTTTCTATCATCAAAATGAAGTCCTGAAATTCCAATAATGACATTCACCATTTCAAAGTAATTCTATTCTAGCAACATATAAAGTTTCATAATCATCAAGCATAAAATAAATCATCAACATATGTCAATGTGATCCAAATCATGGAATCATAGAGGTTCCAAATCCATAAAGCATAAAATAAAGCATCCATAATAGTCTCAATATGCAAATAACTGAAAATGTCAAACTGAGTCGAGGTAGGGCCTCACATCCTTTATCATGAGGTTGTAATTTTTCCATTTCATCCCCACAATTTGGGGTTCATTAGGCACATTTTTCACCACCAAAAGAATCTCCTTTAACATGGTGGCCTTAGGGAGTCACATAGAACCCTCAATGGTTAAAAAAATGAAAGAATATCACCTAATTGGGTGTAGTATTCTAACACAAAGGAATAATAAGCATGTACATCACCTAACTTGGCCAATATTTTGTTAGTTATTTGGAAAATTGTGGCCTTCCTTATTTCTAAGTATTTATTTTCTTCTTCCTCCTTCATCTTTTGCAAATCTTTCAATTTTTTTGCATCTCTTCTAGCTGCTTCATCTTTTGCAAATCTTTCTTCATTTTTTTGCATCTTGGTGGATTCTCCTACTACCAATTCTTTCCTTAGCCTAAAAATTTCAATGTATAGCTCATTATGGATGGTAGTAAGAGAAATGTGTCTTTTCTTGAACTCTCATGCTTCTTCTCTTCTTCTTTGGCAATCATCTTAGCAAAATGAGCATCATGGAATGACAATGTGGCTGCATTTAGGGTTGTAGTGTCATCTAAGGTTCTCACAATTGCATCCTCCACCCTCTTCTCTATTCCTTATAATACAAGGGGATTATCTATGTTGGGGGCCTTTGCCCAGATTGTAAATGCCTTGATGCTTGGGTTGAGCCCTAATCCATGTTTCGCAAATTCTTGGGCATATATTGGATCTCTCTATCTCATTACCTGATCCAATACAAAAAAAATCTCCATATCCTATCTAGGGATTAACATCACATCATTGTTCTTTATCATATCTCTTGCCTCCTTAGGAGTGCATTCAATATTGTCCTTATCAAAAAATTTAATTTCTTCATCTGATAAATTCTTAAATTTCTGCTTTAACCAAAAAGCTTTGAATTTTGAGATTTTGACAAAATTGTCATCAAACAAGAATTGAATAGCAGAAATCATCCTTTCATCTTGGGCTTTCTCCTCTAGGATAAAACTAGGGATAATTATCCTATCCTCATCATTAGGGATGTTTGTTGAATCATCATCCTGAAAAGTTTCTGAAAATTTTCTCAAGGGGGGATGGTGGTTGGAAATTTGCATCCGCTTCTTCATCCATAATCTGCACAAAATCTAATATTTTAGCCTTCCCCTTCTCAATTTCCTAATTATCTCTATTGTGGGTTTCCTTTCTTGAGGAGCTTGCTATGAGGGGACAGTTTGGGAGGATCCTTCTACAAAAAAATACTTACCTTTTTCTTTGGATATAGCTGGGGGAGTATCCATGGGCCTTTCCTTAACCTCAGCCCTTGCCAATTCATTGGTGAGAATGGCTTCAAAATTACTCATCTTATTTAACATCCTCGCAAAATCATTATGAATATTAGGGAAAAATCCCTAAAAATCAGGGTCCTTTTCTCTCCTCACCCTTTCCAATTTATTGAGGTATTCTCACTTTTTCCTACTTTGAACAACCTCCTTGGGACCATAATTTCCAATTAGGTCCTCATATTCATCATGCTGATGGGGCATGCCATTTTCCTTCATATTTTGTGTCCTTATCTAATTGGTGTACCCCTCTGAATCAAAGTCATAAGCTTTTCCTACTTGAAGGTGGTAGGTGCTCACCATGAAGTCCTACACCTTTTCAAGAATATCACATCCCACACTAAAATCTTCATACGCAGTGAGTCGGGGAAGGTGTGTTCCTTTCTTTTCAGTCTATATCAATTCCTTCTCCATCCACATGACTTTCCACATGAATTCTAGGAAAGAAATCCTTGGAGATACAATTATTGGCAAAATGTGGGGTGATTGAGGGAACCCATACACCTTGACTATGGTACAATCTTAATAGCAGAAAAAATCACCAAAAAAGTAACCAAATGAACCCTCTGGAAACTCAACACCCTTGGGTATAGCACTTTTCACCCTTAGAACCTTTACCATATCAACTAGGAGTCTTGGCAACTGGACTCCACACATCCCTAAGACCTTGACAACAAAATGGTCAATGAATGCTCTATAATTTGAATATCGAAATCCCTTATCCCACACTTGAGTCCACCTCTAAATTGGCCACATGTTTCCTATGTATGGGTCAAAAAGTTTTACCTTTAGGGCTTCATCCCAATTTGTCCTCTTTTGAAAAAGAAGTAGATGACACAATAAAGAATAATGTTTAAAGTCTAAATTGACTTTCTCATCCTTTGCCTTTATCAACCCCTCATGTATCTTTTATTGAATGTAAGTGGTAAAATCATATAATTCATTGGTCTGGGGGTGCTGAATTTTTATTGCCATCATCATATATTCTATTGGCATTTGCGTTCTCCTAAAATCTTCTCCCAAAATTTGGCAGATAACATAATAGGTTTTAGTAAAATAGTGCTCAAAAGTTATCAAAATGAAAGGCCCCCTCTCTAAACTCATAATGTAGTTCTTCTCCCCTTTAAACATCTTTTTTCTATATTGGGGATTCACTTGCTCTTTGTAGAAGTCTCTTTTCACACTATATTTAGTGATTAGCCTCTTCAAGTCAATGGATCTAAGAGAACTTATGTCTAGACCAAAACATTGAATTATGGCATCCCTTGCCACATCAACCAGAATATGACCACTTGCCATTCTTATTGTCATACTCTAAGGGTGGTAATGGTTGGCAATCTCTCTAATGAATAGTGGCTCCATAAAGACATTAGGGATCACCAATTTACCTAAATTGAGGGTCTAGGGGTTTCACACTAGTGCAGCCTTGTCCCTATTTCTATAGAAATAATAAAAAACATGCCATCCCCTATTTGTAGTGATTCCATCCCTGCAATTAGAGCTCCTATCATTAAAAGCATTTTTGAAACTTTCCTACATTGTAGACCCCTTGAATAATTTGAATAAATCTTGGTATAAACCCCTTGTGTCCCTATTTCGCCCTTTTTCCATCTCTTCTAATCTTTCTTCAACCTCCTTGGCTATTTGATCAGCATCTTTGGCTCAAATTGATGAGGTTGGGGTTTATGATGGTTTCTCTTGCTGAGCAGGTGGGCGGTTTTCAATAGTAGGAGGGTTTTCTTTTATAATTGGGGCTTGTTCTGCAAATAAGGATACAACCTTATTAGTAGGAGCCCTTCTCCTTTTAGGTTTTGGGGTTTCCTCCTATGACTCCAATTCAACAATAGAAGTTGGGTTTTGTGCAGAGGGTGTGGTAGAAGCTGTCTGGGAGGGAGCCCTTATTTTATGAGGTGTTGTGGCTTCAATTATGGTGATGGGTTTTGCTCACCAGCAAATGGATCATCATCAAAAATTAGGGTGGCTTCCCTATTTGGTGCTCTTTTCTTCTTCAACTTTGAAGATTCTTCTTGGGATGCCCTGGTTGATTCAACAATTGGAGGGGTTTGTGCAATAGAGAGAGGGTTTGACTTAGCAACAAGTTCATTCGATATGGCAGGAGCTAGGTGAATGACAGCAAGAGGGGTGGAATGCATGATTTCAGGTATAGTTGAGGAGGTTTCTCCCTTCTCAGGAGTTTTTCAGTAGTAAGGGAGGTGGTGTTCTTTACTAGGAAAGACATTTTATCTCCTAAGGTAGTAGATTCTTATTCTACTTCAAATTTAAACCCTACAAATTTCCCTAACCTTTTCAACAAAAGCACAAAGACAAGCCTTGTATCAACTTACTTATTTTTTGAAATCACTTTGTCGCAATTGCAGCTCTAAAAAATGCTCTGGGTTACCTTGAATTGCTTTGTGCTCGCTCTTTGATCACTCGTCGGATGCTCTTTGAATGTAGGGTGGGAAATTATGCTTCAAAATTTTCTTTTATCATTGATAGACAAGCTACTATTAATTCATACATGCATGTCCAACAAGTTGGTGGCTTTGAGATTCAAATTCCACTATTGATTTGGAGATAGACAACTGAGATCACACTTTGACCCCCTTGACTGCTGACATGGTGCATTGCAATTCCTTCTCTGTCACCTTCAATTTTTCATTATATTCTAAAGTCCTACTCTTGATAAATTTTGTCACATTTATGCACTATTTTATACGTTGTGGGATAGTGGGGCCTTATTATCTTTATTCACTTTGTTACCCCATGAGGGCAACCTTTCTTTGTTATCTTAGATGTGGGGTAGCGAGGCTACCCAATTCCTTGTTTCCTTTCTTATCCTGCAGTGTTATCACCTTCCTTGTTTTGGGCTCACAGGGTGGTGGGGAAACCATTTAACATCTATCCTACCATCCATCTTCAATTATCCTAAAGTTTAGCACCCCCATGGGGTGAAACTTCTGTCATCTTCATGCACTCCCCGCCAGCCTGCATGGTACTTTCTCTTTTTTCTCTGCATCCTTATTTATTTCATCCATCAAGAGAACCCTTTCCTTTACCCTGGTTTCATGTGGTAGTGGGGCCTTAATCTTCTTCATTGTTTCTTCATCCCACTAGCCCATGAGAAAAATCTTTCTCCTTTATTAGCTTGTGGGATAACGGGGCTAACCTATTGTCACCTCTTACCCACTGGACTGCACCAAATTTTCATCAATTCCTCTTCCTATGTGGGGTAAATCTATCTCTACCTTTTGAAATACACCACCATCCTATAGAGTATACTTTGTCTACTTTCTGCTTCTTCACTTTGGCGAGCTACAAGGCCCTTTGATTAATACTTGTGACACCCTGCTAGCCCGCATTGTATTCTCTTTAGCTTCCTGAATCCTGTGGGGTAAAGATGCCTTAGTCAATTGTTGTATCCTAGTATCCCGCCAGACAACTCCATCTTCATATTTTCTTGATTCCACAGGACAACCTACCTATCTCTTTATTAGACTTCCCCCCACTAGCCTCCAACCATACTTTTATTTTCTTATGATCCCTGCAAGACAAATTTACTCTTATCATCTTGTTCTACCTCACTATTCTACAGAGAAAATTCCTTTTAGAATAGTTGCACAAGGGACTTTTACTTGTTACTTAGCATTTATCCTACCATCCCACAGGACAAAATTATATATGAATGAGGCTTGTGGGGTAACAATTCTTCTTTATTGACTCACAACCCACTATCCCACGACATGCATCTTTACTTAAAAAATACTTTGTGGGGTGGGATTTCTTCTTTGTT
Organism: Cryptomeria japonica; assembly: GCF_030272615.1. Lineage (NCBI taxonomy): Eukaryota > Viridiplantae > Streptophyta > Pinopsida > Cupressales > Cupressaceae > Cryptomeria > Cryptomeria japonica. The sequence goes on from NC_081410.1 coordinate 311,892,257, forward strand.
GACACTTATCCCACTACCCCACAACACTTTGATGGGTGTAAAATGGACCTTATGGGTACTTTTATTTTCTTATGATCCCTGCAAGACAAATTTACTCTTATCATCTTGTTCTACCTCACTATTCTACAGAGAAAATTCCTTTTAGAATAGTTGCACAAGGGACTTTTACTTGTTACTTAGCATTTATCCTACCATCCCACAGGACAAAATTATATATGAATGAGGCTTGTGGGGTAACAATTCTTCTTTATTGACTCACAACCCACTATCCCATGACATGTATCTTTACTTAACAAATACTTTGTGGGGTGGGATTTCTTCTTTGTTGACACTTATCCCACTACCCCACAACACTTTGATGGGTGTAAAATGGACCTTATGGGGTAAGGAAAAAGGTTGTGAAATCTGAAGCCCAACATCCCACAAGGCTTAGACTACTCTAGGACAACACTTAAGTGATTAATTTAGCACATGGGGATTAAGTGAGTGTATTGGGGCCGTAGGACTTAGATGCACTAGGGGATATTTAGGACTTAGAATTTTTTTAAAAATTTACCCTCATATGAGAAAGTGACCAACCTGAAATTAAATACCTAGCACATGAGGCTAGTCAAAACATGATAATAACCCATTTAGATGACAACTTAAAAACTTGTGACCTGCCATAACTAGTCAACTATAGATTTGAAGAACAAAGAAGGTTTTCCTACTAAGGTACATAAATATTAAACTCTTCCAACTAGTTTGATAAACCCTAACCCTAAGGGACTTAGGAAACCAAAAGAGCAAAGACAAAAGAAATTTTTTGACACTCCCAACATATCCAATGCAAGAAAAGACATTAATATATATAATTCCAATTCTAAAGAAGAGGTAATTTTCAAAGAGAGAGAGAGAGATCAGATATTCCCCTAAAGAGGGATTAGTCATAAGAGACATATCATTCCATGCAAGAAAGGATATCAACACATGAAAAATGCAACCCCTTAATGGAATAGTGATGTTTTAGATAGAAAGAGAGAGGGAGAATCCATCCTTGCCCCCCAAGCAAGAAGACAATGATAGATTTGTTAGATAGTTCAGATAACCAGAAGACAACAAAGAGGGGGGGAGTGAATCAGTTGTCACAGATTACAAGAAAATTCAGTAATTAAAACTTTAATACTGGAACCCAGAAAAATAATACTAGAATAGCAGTTAATCAATTAAGCATAAACAATAATCACAGAATAAAAGCCATCCACATAACACCAATATTTGTACATGTAAAATTCAGTAAAGGGAAAAGCCATGGTGCGAAGCCTATCCATATTCATATAATACTTCTATAGTAAGTATGTGAATTAAAATGAAGGGGCATGCACTTGCAGGAAGGCCAATATCCTAGAGCACACTTCTCATCACAAAAGGAGCCTCACTGGCTACATATAAATGCAGACTACAATCTGGAGAAGTGTTAAACTGCAAAAGATAGCATCTCTTATGCCTAAGTATAGTTCTGGTTAAGTTCAATACCGAAGGACAAAATCCTCTTACATAAACCCAATTCGATCTCCAATGATCGACCAACTCTTCTACTTGAATGATATTACATTATTTGCATATTACATTCCTTGACCATGACCTCTTACATTAACCATGATGATCTACAATGAGATCTTACATCTATTTATACAAACCCTCAACCATAAACAATCAGGATGACCATCAGATAATAAACTGATTACATAATTACAAACCATGTTGGCCTTAGACCAAACAAGTAATTTCAACACATAGGACATCAAAAAATACATTAATAGGTCATATCCACACGTTACATTAAAGGCAGTCCATAACCTAGATCAATCAGGACCAAGTATAGGTCCACATGCTTCAGAAATGATCTCAAACATGATTACCAACAACATCCTAAGACTCCATCAGAAGATGCACCAACACCAATTATACAATTCATTAAAGATCTCCATCAAAAGCTCTACCAGTGAAACCCTCACCGGAACCAAAAACCAATCTTCTAAGCAAGAAGGATAGCATCCAATCACCAGACCAAAACCAACTGACCAAATATGAGTATAAGTATCATGAACAAGCCAATTCCATCACCAGACTATACCAGAGCCTGCCAAATCATACCAGATCCAAGTTAACCAAAAACCACTTAACCTACCGGGACCAGAAGGGTACCAATAAGGCATCCAAACAGCTAGTGTAGACATCAAGGACAAAACATCAATGCAATACATAATCAATTCCACCAAATGGCCAATAATATTCTCCTTTGGTATTGATGGCAACACTAGATGTGAAAAACATCTAAGTACCAAGAAATGCCAAATAAGTCTCCCCCTATGGAAGACATCCAACAATCACCCGCATATAGCTCTGAATATCTCCCCCTTTTACTTTTCATATCTCTCCCCCTTTGACTTTTTCTTTTTCTTTCTTTATCTATTTCACATCAATATCTCTCCCCCTTTGACATCAATGCAAGGAATCTAACAGAAATATCAAAACAAAAACACAAGCCTCAGAATCTCAAAGTTGACTACTCCCCCTGAGCAGTAGCATCCCACATCAGTGCCTGAATGAATAGTATCTCAGATAGTGCATGTCGGACTGATGCCAAACCACATCAATCAAGTCGCTATTGGAGGGGCAGAAGCTCCCAATTTGTCTCTCAGGTACTCAAATGATTCCTTGGATTAAGGTTTAGTAAAAATATCTACAATCTACTCTTTAATGTTCACATAAACTTGTCTAACTTTATTTGCTTCCACCTTCTCCTTCAAAAAGTTATACTTGATAGATATGTTCTTTATTTTAGAATGAAATACCCGATTCTTTGATATCTCAATAGAAACAGAGTTATCACAGTGAATAACTACCGGTGCATCACAATCCACCTTTATATCCTTCAACATTTGCTTCATCCATAAAAATTGTGTACAGTTTGTAGCAGCAGCAACATACTCAGCTTCAGCAGTAGATAAAGAAGTACATGACTATTTTTTGTGGATCCATAAAACCAACTTCTTTCACAGAAAGAAAGCTAAATTAGAAGTACTTTTCTAGTCATCAACATCTCCAGCCCAATCAACATCTATATATGCACATAAAGTAAAGTTATCATCCTTATGGTACCACAATCTATATTCTGATGTACCTTGCAAGTATCTAAAAATACTTTTTACTTCCATCTCATGATTATCTCTAGGATCACTTTGAAATCTTGAAACAATACAAACAACATTCATAATGTCGAACTAGTCTGAGTCAAATAAAGAAGACCTCCAATAATAGATTTGTATCTTGTAGGATTTACTGGTGTAGAAACATCTTTTCTTGTCAATTTCTTACTTGTAACCATAGGAGTACTTACTGGTTAATAATCTCCCATACCAAATTTCTTCATCAATTCCTTAGAATATTTAGTTTGACATATGAAAATGCCTTTGTTGGTCTGAGTAATCTATAAACCTAACAAAAATTTCATCTCACCAATCATAGACATCTCAAATTCTTTCTCCATATTCTTAGAAAATTCTATGCATAATTTATCTTCACCTCCAAAAATAATGTCATCAACAAATACTTCAATAATTAGTATATCATCATTTATGTTTTTATAATATAAATTACTATCAACACTGCCTTTAGTAAAACCAAGCTTCAAAAGATATTTATCCAACCTTGCATACCAAGCTCTAGGTGCTTGTTTCAATCCATTTAAATCTTTCCTTAGCCTGCAAACCATATCTGTATCATCTGATAGTAAAAAACCATCAGGTTGCTCACTATAAACTTTCTCATCAAGATACCCATTCAAAATGCACATTTAACATTCATCTGATAAACTTTGTAGTTTTTATAAGCGACATAGGCAAGAGATAATCTTACAGCTTTAATTCTAGCTACAAGTGCAAAAGTCTCTCCATAATCAATTCCTTCCTTCTGAGAATATCCTTTACAAACCAATCTAGCCTTATTCCTTATAACTTGACCATCCTCATTCAATTTATTCCTAAATCCCATTTAGTTCCAATAACATTTTTTTTTTAGGCCAAGGAAACAAAGTCCTTGTGTTATTTTTCTCAATCTTATCTAATTATTCTTCCATAGCTTTTAACCAATGTTCATCTTTACATGCTTCAATTACTGATACCGGTTCAACTTGTGAAATTAAACATACCCCATTAGTTGCCAGTATTCTTCTTGTCATTACTCCATTTCTCTTATCCCCAATGATTTGATCTTCAAAATGATTTAATCTCACATTCATAGGAGTCTTCTGACATTCTGTTCCTCTTCCCCATTCTTCAATTACTATAGAATTCTCTGATGTTGATTGGTTCAACTCTCTATTTCGGTAAAGGTGCTACCAGTTCAGATATAATCATTTTCACTTCTGGTTCCTTCTCATAAACTCTGATTTGACTTTTGTTCAGCTTATCTACTTTAACATTAGTACTCTCCACAATTCTCTGCAATCTCTTGTTATAACATCTATATTCTTTTCTTTTATTAGAATAACCAAGAAATATGTCTTCATCACATCTAGGATCAAATTTCCAAATAGTATCATCTCTCTTGAAATAACATTTGCTACAAAAAATTCTAAAACACTTTATTGTTGGTGTATTGCCAAACCATAATTCATAAGGTGTCTTACCGGTTTCCCCTTTGATATGTACTCTATTGAATGTATAAAACATTGTACTCATTGCTTCTCTCCAGTAGATATGAGGTAAATTAGCTTCCATCATCACTGTTCTAGCAACATCTAAGATAGTTTTGTTCTTCCTTTCCACTACTCTATTCTACTGAGGTGTTTGGGCAGCAAAAAATTGTCTTCTTATACCATTCTTGTCACAAAAGTTGTTAAACTCACCAGATGTGAATTCTCCACCATGATCTGATCTCAAACATTTAATCTTCAATCCCGTCTCAGTTTCCAGTTTAGCCTTAAACATTTTAAACTTTTTAAATGCTTCATATTTTTCTCTCAAAAAAGTAACTCACATCATTCTAGAATAATCATCAATGATTAGCATGAAATATCTATGACCATGAAAACTTTTAACTCTAACAAGGCCACACAAATCAGTATGAATAAGATCAAGAATATCATTTGATTTATCTTATATACTCCTAAAAGAGGTTCTGACCTATTTACCCATTTGACATTCTTTACAAACCGAATTATATGGCTTCATAATCTTAGGTATATCCCTAACTGCCCTAGTTGAACTGATCTTCACAATGCAATCAAAATTCACATGACACAACCTTTTATGCCATAGCCAACTCTCATCAATCTATTTAATCAAACATGTCTTGTCACCGGAATTTAAATAAATTATATTACCTTTTGTCTGTGTACCAGTTGCAATCTCCAAGCCAGATCTATTAATGATTTTGCATTTTCCATCCTTGAACTGTAATTGAAATCCCTTATCTATCAATTGTCCTACACTCAAAAGATTATGCTTCAAACATTCAACATAATAAACATTGTTAGTATTGTTCTTACCATCCAATTATATAGTTCCTTTTCTTTTGATCATACATGCCTTGTCATCTCCAAATATAACTAGTCCACCATCAAATTCTTGTAAAGACAAAAAATTCCCTTTATCTCCAGTCATATGATGTTAACAACCATTGTCAATTACCCATTCATCATTGTCTTCAATTTTAGAAAAATGTGCCTTCTCTTCAGGTACATTCTCTTCCAGTGTTGGATCATATTCCTTGATAGCCAAGAATACCCATTCCTTCCCATTGTCAGATCCACTAGCAGAGTCTTCTGTCGGTTCATCATCTCAATCAGTAATGCCTTCCTATTCTGCTATGTAGCATGATTTTTCTATGTTTTTCTTGTACTTATATTTGTTCTAATATCTAGGGTTAGGCTTAAATGATCTTCTAACTCTTTCTTCAAATCTTGAATTCCTTTTAGGACATCTAGATGCAAAATGACCAATCTTATTACATGCAAAACATTTAAAAGGTGCTTTTCCTTCATACTTACATTCTACCAGTCCTTTTGGTACTCTTCTAGCAAATAGTGCTTCAAGTTGCTGAAACTCATCATCTTCTCTCTTCATATCTTCTAACTCCTTTACATTTAAAGCTTTCTAGTCTTACTTACCAATTATAGATGTAGATGCATGAAAAGAAGGTTCAATCTTCACAGCTCCAGAAGGTCCAAATTGTTCAAGCTGAAAAGCAACTAGTTTCCCAACCAAGGTATCTCTGTTGATAGATGTATTAGCCATTGTTCTCAACTCATTAATAGCAGTAGCCTTCATTTTGTAAGCCAATGGTAGGTCTCTCAGGACTTTAGAAACAATTTCATCTTTGCTCAAAGTTCCACCAAAACATTGAATTCCCATAACAATATCATTTACTCTTTCCATGAATGCAATAATCCTTTCATCTTCTTCCATCTTCAGGTTTTCATATCTCACTTGATAACCATCAAGTTTAGCAATCTTCATTGTAGGGTCACCTTCATTAAGAGTCTCCAACTTATCCCATATAGCCTTTCCAGATGATTTGTCTGCTAATCTCATTATTTTCTAATCAAAAAGTGCACACAAGAGGGCTTCTCTTGCTCTACAATCATTCTCAAGCTCCTTGTCCAGGTTTTCCGGAGGAGGATTGCTAGATCCTGGATTATAGGGTGTGACACCATTCTGTGTGATCTTCCAAATCTTCTTGCCAAGACATCTCAGATGAGTCTCCATCTAAATCTTCCATATTGTGTAATTTGTTCCATCAAGCCTTGGAATATCCCCTTGAAAGATAGCTCCAGAAGAAATGGATGAACTTGAACTGTTAGTTGCCATAGGATCTTCCTCAAGGGGTTAAGCTTTTTGTAGAGATGACCAAATCTATGATACCAATTTTTAGATAGTTTAGATAACCAAAAGATAACTGGAAGGGGGGGTGAATCAGTTGTCATAGATTACTAGAACATTCAACAATTAAAAATTCAATACTGGAACCCAAAACAATAATACCAAAATATCAGTTAATCAATTAAGCATAAACAATAATCATAGAATAAAAGCCATCTACACAACACCAAGATTTGTATGTTGAAAACTTGGTAAAGGAAAAAACCACAGTGGGAAGCCTACACATAGTTAGATAATACTTTTGTAGTATGTGAATTATAATGAAGGGGCCTACACTTGCAAGAAGGCCAACAGCCTAGAGCGCACTGCTCATCTTAAGAGGAGCCTTACTGACTACATATAAATATAGACTAGAATCTAGACAAGTATTGAACTTGAAAAGATAGCATCTCCTATGCCTGAGTACAGTTTTGGTTAAGCTCAATACCAAAGGAGGAAATCCTCTTACATAAACCCAATTAGATCTCCATTGATTGACCAACTCTTCTGCTTGAACGATATTACATTATTCACACATTAAATTCCTTGACCATGACCTCTTACATTAACCATGATGATCTACAATGAGATCTTATAACTATTTATACAAACCCTTGACCATAAACAATCAGGTTAGCCACCAGATAATAAACTGATTACATAATTACAAACCATGTCAGCCTTAGACCAAACAATTAATGTCAACACATAGGACATTCTAGAAATACATCAATAGGTCCTATCCACATGTTACATTAAATTCGATCCATAACCTAGATCAATCGAGACCAAGTATAGGTCCACATGCTTCAGTAATGATCTCCATCTGCCACGTCTCGAACACGATTACCAACAGTATCCTAAAACTCCATTACAAGTTGCACCAACACCACTTATTCAATTCATCAAAGATCTCCATCAAAAGCTATGCCGGTGAAACCCTCGCTGAAACTAGAAACCAATCTTCTGAGCAAGTAGGATAGCATCCAATCACTAGACCAAAACCAACTAGCCAAATATGAGTACAAGTATCATGAACAAGCCAATTCCATCACCAGACTATACCAGAGCCTGTCGGATCATACCAGATCCAAGTTAACCAAAAACCAATTAACCTACCAGGACCAGAAGGGTGCCGGTAAAGCATCCAAACAACTAGTATTGACATTAATGACAAAAAAACAATACAACACATAATCAATTCCACCAAATGGCCAACAAGATTAGGGGTAAGAATCATGAATTTCCTTAGGAGAGATCATCCATAAGAGAGGTACCATTTGAAAGAATAGGTCCTAACAAGGGAGACACATGCATCCACATGAAGGATGACTCTATGCAAGAAAGGACATCAAGTGATGGAGAATGCAATCCCTAAACGAAATGGTGAAACTTTAGAGATAATAGATAGGATAGAGGTAAGATAGAATCATGTAACTACCCCAAATTTTTGAAATTGAAAAAGCACAACCCATAATGACAAAGAGACCCCAATTAAGTTAACTACGTGTGTCATAGGGTGAGAAGCCACATTGGGATGAAAGGAGTGCTAAGGCACTATCTTTTCACCAAGAAATAGAGAAAGATCTGTTGAAAGACATATACGAGCACGGTCATATTGTTCTTGAACAAATTCCTTAAATGCTTTACACTTTCCAAGAGAATGAGAAGAACTATGATGAAAAAGACAATATCCACTTCCTTCTTTATGCTTGGTGCTAAATTTCACAAAAGGAAAAACAACATTCTTTTCATACTTAAATTTATAAAAGATTCTAGTAGCCAATTTTTCTTGATCATCAGTAGTTATAGGCTTATTCTTTTGAGATTGAGGACAAGTTTTATTATTAGAAGAAGAAGGATTGCCATCAATTATTTTAACTTGACCACTATCGATAATTTATTTCATTGCATTTTGAAAATAAGGAAAAGCATTAGCATGATGGTCGTGAGTTTGATGAAATGAACAAAAAGGAGTTTTGAAGAAGAAGCACTTTTACAAGATCAAATGGCTTGTTGTCTTGCAAGATGGTCTTTGAAGTCTTGAATCCTAAGGAGGTCATCCATAGGAGATTTATTATCATTTCCTTGGCCTTCTATGGTAATTTATGTAGGAGATTTTATAGGGACTCGAGTTCCTTGTTCATATTTTCCAAGTCCTCGTCCTCTAAAACTTTGTTTTGATATTATGTTAAAGCCACTCCTATAGGAATCCTTTAACTGAGAAGGTAAAGGAACATTATAATAATTTTTTTTGAAGTTTGTAGTGTAAGGATGTTTAAAATGAATGAAAGGATTAGTAGATAAAGAAGGAATATCTTGTGGAGGAGGTTTTCATTTTTTTCATCAAGCATATCCTTTTTGGTGGATTGGGAAGGAAATTTCTTATCATCTAAGGCCTCATCTTTACTTAATGTAATGTGGGGAGAAAGATCATGAATAAAATGCATAACATCATCTTCTCTACAATTTTTTTGATGATTAAGATAGGCTCTAGGAGAATAAGAGGGATCTAAAGAGATTGAAACACCAATATCTTAATTTTGTCCCCCTTGCACTAGAGTATGTGTATCAAAAGAAGATGGGACCATGCTGCTCTTCAATTCTTGCTCTCCCTTAGAGAGATCATTTATAGGATTATTAGAATTTTTCTTCATTCCCATTAGATACCTTAGGAGAGGTACAAGTATTAGGATTTCCATTATCATCTCTAGGATTGGAATCTAAAAAAGCTTTTAGGTGATCTATGAATGAAATACATTTTGCAAAAACATCACCATAATACAACGTACATGATAAATGAAAGCTTTGAGATCTAATTGATGAAAATGAAGCAACTTGGGAACCCTAAAAATGCAATATGTCCAAGTTCTATAAATGAAAAGAAGTAACATTAAGTGAAAGAAGCCATTATCTGACACGTGATTATAATAAATGTAGGTAAAAAAAAATCTAATCATATGTGAAATAGAAAATACATTAGACCCATTAATTGTCGTGATAAATATTTAAATTTAGATCCACGCAAATAAATTGGTGTTTTATAGATAAAACCTCTTAATTTACGTAAATTGATAAGCCCCACAAATTTTGAAAAATGTGAAATAAATTTTAAAAATGAGAATTTTAAATTTGAATTTTGAATTTTGAACATTGAAATTTTAAATTTGAAACTTGCAAAATAATTGAATAATACAAGATTTAAAAAAAAATATTATTCAATTAATTAAGAAAATTGATTTGTGATTTTGAAAAGATAAAAAATAATTTTGAAAAATGTAATCGCCTAGGAAATTTAAATTTAAATTTAGGGCTTTGCTAAAATAACCTCTTAATTTATATTTAAAATTACCCACTAGGAAATTTGCATTTAAAAGATTTAAAATTACCTAATTGAAATTTAAAATCAGGGCTTTGTAAAAATAACCTCTTAATTTTAAAATTTAAATTTGAAATTTGAATTGTAAATGAAAATTTGAATTTTGAAATTGAAAAATACTTAGATCTGAAATAATTAATCCAAATTAAGCAATTCACAAGCTCAATTTTAAATATAAAAATTAAGGTTTTTGAAATTAACCACTTAATTTTTGAAATTTGATTGGAAACTAAACTTGTAAATAAAAATTTTAATTTTAAATTGCCTACACACTCAGATCTGAGAACATAAATCAGAATTAAAGGTGTAAGAAGTCGGATTCACCAAAATTTAATGGTAAAAAATTAGGCTTTCCACCATTAGAGGGATGAAAACCACTAATTTGTCATTACATTCAAAAGAGGGATGAAATCCAATAGATTCAGTCACAAATCAATAATGATAAGGAATGAATACTGAATGGATTTAAGGGTGTGTGAATTGGTTTGCCCTCTTTTGTGAGTTGAAATGATGAAATTAGAGAAAAGTGTTGAAAATGAAGGTTAAAATGGAAAAACACTGAGCTACAAATGCAATATTTTTGTGTGCACCTGGATCTGAGCAGTATATGCAAATTTGGATTAGATCTCTTAAAAAGATCCAAAAATGTCGAGATCAATGTGCCCATCGCTCTAGTCCTCCTAACTTTTTGCACACCAAATAAGGTTGATTCGTCTCTGCAAATAATGCCTCTTTTGAAGATCGCAGCTCCATACCTATTTCCTGCACACACAAAAGAAAAGGAAATAGGTTGGGAATAGGGGCTTGCCTAAGTCAAACCCTGGTTAAAGAATTAACCTTGAATGAAATATTGAAAATACTGAAATAAAATGATGGAAGGATATACCTCAAATTTGCAATGATTGATAATGATGCTTTTCTTCTTGAATGTAATCACATATGTTTTATGAAATGGCATGAACATGAAAAAAACCTAATCACACACACATGCTTGCAAATGAATAATGTAATATTGCTCCATAATTGATGAATGAAGAATGCAGCCTTGAAGACCTCTAGAAATGCTTGATGGTGAATGCTTCAATGCTTGAATAGTTGATGATTATAATTTCACCTTTCTCTTATGATGTGATGTAAAGACGTAAATTTAGGATGTAAACCTAAACTACTCTTTATTCATAAATAAACTCAAATTTCAATCCTTAAGTCTATTTCATACAAAATATAGGGAAATATCCAATATGGATATAAAACATTCATAGATATATCATTATCATGTAAATGAATAATACAAATTTCTCAACATATAAGTCCTTATTCCCTACTTAGGCTTTCATATTGCCTTAAGTATATACAAGAAAAATGAAGGTGAGATGCATCCGTTGATCTCCACTCTGAGTCACTTCCTTCAGTCCTTTGAATGAAGATAAGAACAAGAATCAGGTGCTTTTTCCACCCAACCTTGAAGCTTACGCTTCCCTAGAATTCTTGGTCAATCAAGAATACCCGACCCTTCATGAATTGTTTTAACCAAATAATTTGAAAAGCAAGAGGGAATTTGGTGCGTGCCTCGATGATACAAGCATTTTCATTTTTCTAATTCATGTAAGAAACTAGCATTCATTATTATTCAAGGATGTGGTAGAGAGCATAAAATAAGGAATTTCCATCTATTTCTATGGATAATTCAAATAATTACTTGACCGAGTATAATGCCTTGCACAACAAATAAATAGTTGTAAAAGCAACTATTCTCTCTAAAAATCCACATTCAACACCCGTCCCGAAAGATAAATTTCTAACTCAAGCCTATCCCTAGCTTGGTTCCCTCAAACACAAATACAATTGAGAATATAATCTTCTAAAAAAAATAGAAATATCAGTTTCCCTACTAGCATTATTTTGTCTAATTTATCTAATTGAAGACAATCTTTCATACTTTGGAAAAACAATAAAATTTCATAAGCAATATAGTTTCATAATCATTCTTTCGACTAAATAAAGTACAATGCAAAAGAAGGTGTTATACAAGCATGAATTTTCTTTCATATAAACAAAAACGTATGCAAACATGTTCTTAAATGGAAATATAAACTAATCATTTAGACAAATTACACTTCTATAGCCATTAGATTAATTAACATCTATTTCTCTATGATTTCCATTCATCTATTTCAAATGATTAATAATACATTTTCAATAAAAAAATGACATATGCAAAATCATATAAATAATCGTACTCTATATCTATGACTTCCAATTTCATACTTTCTTATTCCAAATAATAACCAAAATCAAAAGAAATCCGACCTCTTGTAAGCTTGATTTGGTTTGTAAGACTTCTGACGGTCTTCCGCCAAATAGAACTACACCTTTCTTGCAAATATATCTCGAATCTATCCTACCACTCTATTATCAAACAATTCTCTTCTCTCTCTATTCAATACTATAAGAGTATCTTCTCTGTTCCCTCTTCTATTCTCTTCTTTTCTTCGTGAGTCTATCGTCTCTCCTTTCTTGTGAAAAATGTGTTCATCTTCCTATCTCCCATCTCTATTTATCCTAGTTTTTCCTACGATCTCTCCCTATTCAGAGGCTTGGTGATTGTTATTTATTTGGAGTCTTCTACTTGAGTCTATGTTTAAACTCTTCTCACATCTCCATGTCTATCAGAGATGGCCACTTTTGATGCATAATCTATTGTTTATTGTGCATGTTTACCTATGCATTAGTTTCCTATCGCTCAACTCCTACCATTATGGCACCATGTGCCTGTTATCTTTTAATACTTTGTAGTTGTTTGTATCTTTTACTATGGTTATGGGCCACCACTTATTGTTGACTTCCAATCTGCATGGGATGAAGAAGTCAATCTGCAGTTCTTAACGTGGGTGATGGCAGATTTATCGCTCCATGGATAGGTTAGTAAAGTTAATGATAATTACAAACACTTACATGTTTCTTTGGAGCGAGTTCCTTGTTTATGCTGTCAGGTCTAAGCCATTATCTCCATGTAGAAACCTTTGAGTTCTGCATTAATCCGATGGTCTAAGCCTACATGTTAGCCATGCGACATAGTCGCTATCTTATAACAACTAAACCTGCCACTTTTCTAATAAAATATACTTAACATGCGACTATATTATTATAGTTTGCAAAATAAATATTAATCTTTAAACAATAAACAATATAATTAAACATGAACTATATTCACCTTCGAATATATATGTTTATAATTGAGTCCTAATATTTATAATACGTATAACTATAGTATAATTTTGAAAACCAAACATTAAATTATAATTTTGATAATTCACATATTTCCACACAAAGGATGTTAAATCATAGAGTCACTATTTTATTCAATTTATTAATGATTTTCACCCTTTATAGAAAAATAAAACATAATATTTTATTCATGATTCAAAATCATTCATAAACGCAAACATAAATGTATATGCATAATTTCACTAATGTGGTGTGTGAGATTCCCTATTCCATCGAAGTCATTTAGTTAAAAACAACTCTACCTGAGTCATGTTCTAACCTTCAACTTTGTTCACCTGATCCTGCATCACTTGCACTCGATGGTTCATCAGCATTGACAATCCCAAATTAAATAATACTAGATATCGAATTTCATATCAATTGCAGGAATAAAATGCATACAATATTTCCTCACAACTAAATTATCTTTTAAAATGAATGCTCAAATCTATTTTAATTTCAATGCATACATAAAAACCACATTAAATATTTGAAATGTACATTATCAAGAATACGATTCATGACATCCTTCCCCTCTTGGAAGAGACATCATCTCGATGTCTTGATACTCATTAATAATCACATAACCATTATCTCATAAAAAAAATGTCAACCATACATCAAATTTCAAATAACAATACCAATAGCTAACATGCTATCCAAGTTTACATCATAAAATTTAAAATCATTGTTTTCAAAGATATCCAAAATAAATAGCAATTATTTCCTAAGAATGAAAGTGAGGAAAATGATGATCAATCATCTCAGCATCCTCCCATGTAGCACTATCCTCAGAATATTGGTCCCACTGAACCTTATATTAAGTGAAATCTTTGCTATGTAGCTTCACACTACATTGATCTAGGATTCAGATGGGCTCCACTAGCACCACCCCTGGATCCTGAACCTGTAAAGATTGCCAATCAAGAATATGAGATGCATCAGCATGATAAGGTTTCAATAAAGACACATGAAACACATTATGGATTTGAGCTAGAGCAGGGGGTAAAGCTAATCTATAAGCAAATGGATTGATAACCTCCAGTACATCAAAGGGTCCCACATATCTTGGAGCCAATCTTGTTGATTTTCCAAATGAGATAGAGCTTTTATGAGGTTTGACTCTCAAAAAGACTTTATCTCCTGCAGCAAATTGTCTGTAAGTTCTATTTTGGTCTGCATAGCTCTTCTGTCGGTCAGCTACTTCCTTCAACCTACTCTTTATCAACACCATTTGCTCATCCATTTCCTTAAGTAAATCAGAACCAATAATGATCCTATCCTCTAGTATATCCCAACTGATAGGTGTGAGACACTTTCGCCCATAGAGTGCTTCAAAAGGCACCATCCCTAATGATGCATGAAAGGAGTTGCTATAAGAAAATTCAACTAAGGGCAAGTACTCCTCCCATTTGTACTGTTGATCCATGCAATACATTCTCAAAAGATCCCCCACTACCTGATTAACCCTTTTTGTTTGGCCATCAGTCTGAGGATGATATGATGAGCTAAAATTTAGCCTTGTGCCCAATGCTGCATTCAATGTTGTCCAAAATTTGGAAGTCATCCTGGTATCCCTATCAGATATTATGGTTTCTGGAACACCATGTAACCAAAAAATTTCTTGTACAAATTTCTTGGCAAGAACAAATGATCCATCTTTGAGATTTCCAAGTATGAAATGTGCAACTTTAGTCAATTTATCCACCACTACTAAGATAGTGTCATGTTTATTCTTGCTCATTGGTAATCCTTGGATAAAATCCATACTGATTACCTGCCACTTGTATTCTGGTATAACATGTTGGAATAGAAGTCCTGCTAGATGAACATGTTCATCTTTTACTCTTTGACATTCCAAACATTATGCTACATACTCAACCACTTCTTTTATGAGTCTAGGCTAGAAATATAAGGATTTCAGACCAGCTACCATCTTTGTTATTCCAGGGTGTCCTGAATAAGGTGTATTGTGCATCTCATGTAATATCAATTTCCTCAACTCTCCCCCTTCGGGTATGTACATCCTTCCTTGGTACCTCAAAATGCACTCTGGTTCTATCTCATATCCATTATAACAATGATCTACAGAGTCTCTTTCCAAGGCTTGTTTAACCCTTAGATAATGTTCATCTTCTGGAAGATTCTGCAACACTTGTTGCTTCAAGTTTGTCTTTGTTGTAACCATAACAGATAGGTGTCTTCTTCTACTGAGAGCATTAGCTACTCTATTTTCTTTCCCTTTGATATATTCAATACCAAAGTCATACTCACTTAGAAATTCAAGCCACCTTCTTTGTCGTGCATTTAGGTTAGGTTGTGTAAAAATATACTTCAATCCTAAATGATCCATTTTTAGCTCAAAAGGCTTCCCTAAAAGGTAATGCCTCCACATTTGCAATGCATGCACAATAGCTAGAAGTTCTAAATCATGCAGAGTATAATTAATCTCATATTGCTTTAGCTTTCATGATTCAAATGTAACCACCTTTCCTTCTTGCATCAACAATGCTCCCACACCTTCACCCGAGGCATCTGTAATTACTACAAAATGTCCATTGGGATCTGGTATAGTTAATATTGGTGTTGTTGTTAATTTCTACTTTAGGAGTTGAAATGATTCCTCACACTTCTCAGTCCATTCAAACCATTTTTCCTTTTTCTAAAGTGAGGTAATTGGTGTTGTTATCCTGGAAAACCCTTCCACATATTTTCTATAATATCCTACAAGTCCCATAAAACTCCAAACTTTAGAAACATTCTGAGGTGTTGGCCATTCTACTATTGCTTCTATCTTCGCAGGATCAACTAAAATTCCTTCAGCGGATATGACATGGCCTAATTATTGCACCTTTTCCTAGAAGAAGGCACACTTGGAGAATTTCCCGTAAAGCTTACGATCTCTCAATCATTGCAAAACTATCCTTAGGTGCTTCTTATGTTCTTCTTCATTTTTAGAATAGATCAATATGTCATCAATGAATATTAAAACAAAATCATCCAAGTATTCTCTAAAAAATACTATTCATGAGGTTCATGAATGCTACTGGGGCATTGATTAAACTAAATGGTACAACTGTGAATTCATAGTGCCCATACCTTGTTCGGAATGCAGTTTTAGGAATATCTTCATCCTTAATCCTTAATGGATGATATCCGGATCGAAGATCAATCTTGGAGAACACCAATGCACCCTTCATTTGATCAAATAATTCATCTATCCTTGGTAGAGGATTTCTTTTTTTGATAGTTACCTTGTTCAACATCCTATAATCAATGCATAACCTCAAAGTACCATCTTTCTTCTTTACAAAGATCATCGGTACAACCCACGGGGATACACTTGGTCTAATAAAACCTTGCCTAAGCAACTCTTGCAATTGAGCCTTAAGCTCATATAGTTCCATTGTTGTCATTCTATATGGAGCCTTAGATTGTGGCTCTGTTCCAAGTAAGAGTTCTATAAAAAAATCAAACTCTCTTAGGTGGTAACTTGGTAAGATCTTCAGGAAAGACATCTAGGAACTCTTCAAGGACAGGATAATCCTTAGGACTTTTCTCTACATTATTCAAATCATTAACCATGATGGCAATGATGAAATGTCCTTTTCTTTGGGCCTTCTTGAGTTGCATTGCTGAAATGTATCTCAATTCAAGAGGCTTTTGAGACCCAAAAATTTCAACGAAATTCCCAAAATCATCAATGCAACTGATGACCTTATCTTCACAGTTCACTATGGCTTTATGTTCAGTCAATCAATTGATACCTAAGATCACATCATATGATCCTAGTGGTGCAACATAAAGGTTAACTTGAGTTTGGAAACTAGGAAGTTCTAATTCACTGCAAAATAGACAACTATCTACCCTTCTTTCTACTCGATTTCCATACTAAACCATCCATGAATTTGAAATATAACTAGGTTTAATAGATCTTATAGAAACTACTTTTGGATCAATAAAACATTGTAGTAGCTCCTGTATCTATTAAAATAGAAACTGTTTATCCAAAAAGCTTACCCGTCATCTGAATAGGTGCGGCTTGGAAATTAGCTTGATGATTATTGACTGCAACGTGAATTTGATGTTGAGGGGCTCCTTGCAAGTATGCTCCTCTCTGTGCAGGGGTATGTTGTAGACAGTTGGAGGTGTAATGACTCCCTCCACAATTATAACACCCATCCCTAGGTTCAGGATGGCCACCTGACCTTCCTCTATCCATATTCTGTCGGGCATTTGTGTTATTGTTTGCTTTCTTGTTTCTGTCCTGATTCACTCTTCCTCTTTCCTAATTGTTGGGTCCCCTCTTAAGATTTCTTATCTACTGATTGTTGCCATTATTGTTCCTTTGGAAGTTCATATTCCCAAAATTCAGTTAGTTGTTCACATTCTTTTAGAAGCTCCCCAACTGCTACAACTTTTGCTCTTGCTTGGTCACCTTCTCAAATACCTCCTCCATAGTCAGTGGATTATGGATATCCACCTTTTCTCCTATATGGGTTCTTAAACCCAAAATGAACTTCCAGATGCAGAATCTTTCATCCATCTGGTATTGCAGAACATACTTAAGGAGATTGGTAAACTTCTCCCAGTATTGTGTTACCGACATATCACCTTGAGTTAGGTTCTGAAATTCAGTCATCTTCTTATCAAAGAATAACTAAGGAAGCCACCTCTTCCTGAAGGATTGCAAAAATAATTCCCAAGTGATCTCTCTTGGTTGCAGTTTCCTTTCAGACTTTTCATTGTCCCAGTAACTAGCAGCTTCACTAGACAATTGATAAGCAACCCAAATGGCCTTGGTTTCATTTGACATGTTGCGGAGACCAAAATATTTCTCCATTTCAATTACCCATGCCTCTGCACCATCACCAATAGTTTTTCCATCAAACTTTAGTGAGGCTATTCTTTTCAAATCTTTTGCCAGCTCTACTTCTATTCTGGCTTGGTTATCTGGCTGCTCCTCAACCCTTGCGGCTTCTTGTCAGACTTCTCTGACCCTTCAAACCTCCTGTTTAAGGTCATTCATTCTTGCACTTTGCTGATTAAGTAGATCAAGGATTTGATCCAGCCTTTCGTTCCCATTACTAGGCCCAGCCCTTGTGGTTCTTGAGGCCATTTTTATTTAACAATTCTACATCAGGGAAATGTTGATATTTCTTAGAGAAAAAGAAACATATTTGCAATGTTATGATTTATGTAACTTCTATCATGCTCCCTAACATCTAGCCTTATAATATAACTAAAGAGATTAAATACCCCTATTCACTATTATAGGGAAACAATATAAAATTATAATATGGCATAGTTAGATAATTTACAAATCCACTTCATTCAAGTTTATAACATAAGGTAGGGTCAAAATACATATATATCTCATCATAGGAATTTTACAAGAAAAACATAATATTCAACTCAACTTTATAATAGAAAGGAAGACATATTTATTTATTGATAATAGAAGTGTTATAACACATTACATCACTCTTCCGGAGGAGTCAGGGGAGTTTATCATTCAGAATCACTAGAAATTAGGGGAGTATAACCTTTAGATTCACTCTCACTCAGTGGGGTATATCCCTCATATTCATTATCACTTAGAGGAGTATATTCCTTGTACTCATCAGAACTTATGACAATTGGCCTTATAGGTGAGTAGAATACTTTGATATTGACTTGGGATAAGATCATGTGGTGGAGTGGGAGGGATTATTAGATCTTGAGATGAAATGGGATCATGCAATGGGATGGAGGGGATAATTTCTTCTTGAAATGTAATGTGATTTTAAGATGGAGTGATTTTATCTTGAAATGGAGGGGAATAATTATATGGGATAGAAGGGATTTTTTATCTTGAGGAGGAATGACATCTTGAAGGGGTTTAGGAGGGATAATTGGAATTTAAGATGGAAGGGGATCATGGGGTGGATAAAAGGGTAGACTTGTATTTTGAGATGGAATGATATCATGAGATGGAGAGGACTCTATCCTAGCATGCTTTGGAAAAAGTTCTTGACATGTTTTGGGTTGTGGGGATGGTGTGACGAAGGAAGATATGGATTATTAAACTTAGTTGGGTGAAAGGATGGTAGATTCATGAAGCTTAGGTAATTGGGGTTCTTCTTGAGTTGGAGGGGATGGAGGTGGATGCATGACTAGAGAAGATTGGACAACTTTATTTCAAGGTGGGGTTTTTTCCTCCTTTGCTTGTAAGTGTTGGCTTATTTGTTGGAAAAAAGTCTTGAGGAATGGGGATATTGTGGATTTTAAAGGATTAGGATTATGTAGAGGTTTAGCATTAGATGGAAGACTGGGATTATGGATTGAGGGATTAGGTGGAGGAGTAGGATTTTGAAGGGGATCTAGATTAAATAGAGGATTAGGATGAGATGGAATATTAGGATTGTGGTTCGGAGGACTATAGTATAAGGGATGTGGATTATGAGTGGAGGTGATGGAGGTGTTGTAAAAAGAATGGGATTAAGATGTGGATGGGGGATAAGATTGGGATATATAAGCTATCTGGGAGGGGTAAGTTTGTGAGGGATAAGATGGATTTCCCTTGTCAATGGTAGAGGTGTTGGCAACAACAATGAAGAAAAACTAAGACGAGGTGAATTAGTTTTCACCGGATCAACAAACTTAACCACAAATATAGATATGATAAATTACAGCAATAACAAAGATAAGAAAATTAATAGCACAACACACAACACCAAGATTTTTCCGTGGAAAACCTGGTCAAGGGAAAAACCATGATGGGAGCCTACCCATAATAAGATAATACTCTACAGTAGTATCTATAAATACATGCATTTAGGAACATTATCAAGAGCTCACTTCTCAAAAGATAATGACCTAGAAGACTACAACCCTCAAGGAAGTCTCACTAATGTACAATAAGATTCAGACTATAATCCAGAAGAAATGAAGTACAATGATAGCATCTCAAAATGGCTGATGAAAGTTCTGTTTAAGCACAATTGTCTACTCTGAAACACCAATATCTCCTTAATCATAATGTTGAAGGATGAATCACTTGTTCACACATACACCACTCCCTGATAATGTAGACACAACCTTGATACCAAAATTACATGAAAAAACCACCTATTTATACAATTCATCAACCTTGACAACAAGGTCGGCTAAACCCTCAATTCACAATTATAAAATTATCACACACTATAAAGATCAACCACCAGACTAATATAATTATATGCATGACATAACATGGACCTAATTCAAATCAACAAACATGCAACACCACCAGAAATCATGCCAATATCAACTGCAACATGCTACACCACCAAGAAAACCACATAACACAAAAAAACATCACTGGTTCAACAAAATCACCAACAACTCACACCACGATCAATGTGAATCATTAAGATAAATAGGACACAATTAGGAAACACTAGCAAGCACATTAGAATCATCAAAAATAACTGAACCAACACCACTTATCAAATCTTCATTTGTCAACGTCTGAAACTCAAGAACACTCAAACATCAGCAATTGTCACGAATAAAGATAACTTGTGGAGAACCAAATCATGAACTATCTTAAATGAAGATATACAAGACCATCCCAAACAATCTCCTAAAGACTCGGCTCAAGTCTGATCACACTAGAATATACTGAAGGAAATACTGAACTCTACAAAGCACTAATCAGAAAAACAAACTGCAAAACCATATCATATAATATGATCAATTAAGCTTCCCAGACCACCAAAACCAATACAAAGGAATATAGTGATACTATAAATACTCCATACACCAAACCATGATCACAATAAACCAATCTGCAAGCACCGAAGAAGAAATATGTTGACATCAATAACAACAATATATCCTAGCAGCAACATTATCCAACAATCTCCCTCTTTGGCATTTATGGCAACATATGAATGTGAAAAACACTCAATGCAAAGAAAGAAAATATCTCCAACAAAATCCCCCTAAGATCAAGTAGATTAAACGGTTTTTTCACATGCTTCTACCCCCCTTTGACAACAATGCCAAAGATCTTAAAATAGAAAACCAAACTCTCCCCCTTTTGAATATAAAACATGAATCTCTGACCCATAAACAGATAACTAGACTACTCCACTAGAGGAGAAATACCAAACTCATCAATTTGGATAAAAGGAATAAGACTATGAAGTCCACCGGATTGATACAACTCAATGCATCTATTTCTCATCAGGAGGGGTGGATACCCCTAACTTGTCTCTCAAATAAACAAATGTATCTGTAGGAAAAGGCTTGGTGAAAATATCAGTAATCTATTCCTTTGTAGATACATATTCCAACTTCACTTCCTCTTCACTGACTTTTTCTCTCAAATAATGATATTTGATTGACACATGTTTAGTTTTTGAATGTTGCATTAGATTCTTTGACATATTAATAGCACTATAATTATCACAATATGTGATAGTAGGTTCATCATAAATAACTTTGATATCCTTCAACATTTGCTTCATCCAAACTACCTAAGTGCAGCTACCAACAACAACAATGTACTCAACTTCAACAGTAGATAAGGACACTGCATCTTGTTTCTTACTAGCCCATGAAACTAATTTCTTACCTAAAAAGAAAGCACCACCAGAGGTACTCTTTCGATCATCAACATCACCAACCCAATCAGCATCAGTGTAAGCACATAACATGAAATCATCATTCCTCAGATACCACAAACCATAATCCATAGTCCCTTCAAGTATCTGAATATTCTCTTTACAGCGGTGACATGACTCTCTTTTGGGTCAGCTTATTATCTAGAAGCCATGCACATATTATGCATAATGTCCGACCTAGTCTGAGTAAGATATAACAACCCACCAACCATAGATTTGTATAAGCTCTGATTAGCATTTAGAGATTCATCATTCTTAGACAAGTTGCAGCCAATCACCATAGGAGTTCCAATTGGTTTGGAGTCATCTAAATCAAACTTCTTTAGCAATCCCTTCACATATTTAGTTTGAGATATAAAAAATGCCTTTTCCAGTCTGTGAAATCTACAAACCTAAGAAAAATTTCATCTATCCTATCATAGACATCTCAAATTCTTTCTGCATATCACTGACAACCTTCATGCTCAATTCATCATCTCCTCCAAAGATAATATCCTCAACAAAGACTTCAACAATCAAAATTTTATCATTTTCAATCTTAAAATATAGATTACTATCAATACTCCCTTTATTAAATCTTAATTTCAGCAAGTACTTATCCATTCTAGCATATCAGACTCTAGGGAAGTTAAAAACATCGATTATAGGAGCGGCGATAGCAGCCCAGGCTAGGATTATGTTGTATCTATGAAAGGTATGTGTTCTCATGGTCGGCTCTAGTTTTTATCTATTCTTGGTTGAATTTTGGTAGAAAAATAGCTAAATTCGGTGATAAATATAAATAAATTAAAGTGTTGTTATTAGCTTCTTCATGACCATTGAAGTTTCTTTCCCTTTCATATTTAGTTGAACTTTAGCTTTTTCATATTTTGGATGTTTGTTGCATTTTTCTTTCTTTCCTTAAATTTAATTCTATTTTTAATTTTTTTTATTTGATGGTTTGTAGTCAATCGTTATTCAAAGCAAGCAACTTAGGGAAATTCTTCTTAAAATTTAGTTCCTTCCAAAGAGGTTTGGTTTCAAAGAATTTACTATCTTCAATGGCTTCTACTCTGTATTTCTATAACTGGAAGACAATTGGAAAATGTTGTAATAGATCAAATATGAGGATTATGCAATGTTTCTCCTATGTTTGATGATTTAATATGGATAAGAGCACTATCCAAATAGGTTGTGACTAAATTGGCTGCAAAATGGGGTTATGAAACTCATGTTTCCATAAAGATATTTCTTCAATTTACATACCATGTCTCCATCATCAGATAGTGAAAATCCATCAGGTTTGTCAATGTAGACTTCTTCCTCAAGATCACCATTCAGAAAAGATAGCTTGACATCCATCTAATATACCTTGAAATATTTATAGGAAGCATATGCAAGAAACAGTCTAACAACTTCAGGTCTAGCTATCGAAGAAAAAGTCTCCTCATAATCAATCCCTTCTTTCTATGAATAGCCTTTACATACCAGTCTTTCTTTATTTTGGACAACTTCACTAGCTTAATTCAATTTATTCCTGAATACCCATTTAGTACCAATCACATTCTTATCATTAGGTCTAGGCACAAGCTCCCATGTGTTAGTTTTTTCTATCTAATCCAATTCTTCTTCCATAGCTCTCATCCAATTTTCATCTTTGCAAGCCTCAACAACATCTTTAGGTTCAATTTTAAAAATCAAACATACCTCTTCAACAGCTAGCCTTCTTCTAGTCATCACACCTTTATTTGTATCACCAATAATATGATTTTTTGAATGATTAAATCTTACATATGTCAGAGTCTTTTGATTATTCTAATTTTTCAGGTTCATGCACCTCTCCCCTGGTAGTAGCAACATCCAGATTAACTATCTCTACTAGACCATTCTGCTTCAGTTCTTCAATCTAAATAGGATTCAGAACAATATGTTGGTTATCATCATATCTGCAAGCTCTGATTTCTTTTACAAGGTTCTCATCCACCTTCACATTTGCACTTTCCACTCTCTTTCTCAGTCTCTTATTGTAGCACCGGTACACTTTTCTCTTTGTTGAATATCCCAAGAAAATTCCTTCATCACTTCTTGCATCAAACTTTCCTATGTCATCATCTCTATTGATATAACATTTTCTACCAAATATTCTAAAATATCACACCATAGGAACATGACCAAACCATAGCTCATAAGGAGTCTTATTGGTATCACCTTTAATATGAACATGGTTGAATGTGTAAATAATAGTACTAATAGCTTCTCTCCAATATATCTTTGGAACATTCCCTTCAATCAACATAGTCCTTGTAGCATCCAAGACAGTCTTCTTCTTCCTTTCAACAACTCCATTCTGGTGAGGGGTTCTAGGAGAATATAATTGTCTTCTAATCCCATGCTTCTCATAGAATGAATCAAACTCACCAGATCAAAATTTAGCTCCTCTATTAGATCTCAAACATTTCACCTTCAATATGGACTCAGTCTCAACCTTTTCTTTGAATATTTTTGAATTTGTCTAATGCTTTAGATTTATCCTTCAAAAAGACAACCCACATCATCCTGGAATAATCATCAATTAGTAACATAAAATATCTATTTCCCTACACACTTCTAACATTTGTAGGTCCACATAGGTCAGTATGCACAAGATCTAGCAATCCATCAGATGTATATTGCTTGATCTTGAAAGAAATCATTGTTTGCTTACCCAATTAACATTCCTTACATACCAAATTATCAAGCTTAACAATCATAGGAAAATATCTAACAGCTTGTGTAGAACTGATCTTAATCATTGAATCAAATCTAACATGACACATTCTCCTATGCCACAACCAACTTTCATCAATCTGAGCAATCAAGCAACTTTTCTCACCAGCATTCAAGTGAAAGATATTACCTTCAATCTTAGTTCCAGATGCAATCTCAATACTAGAGGCATTTAGGATCTTGCATTTACCATTCTTGAATTGTAAATCATAACCTTTGTCAACCATATGTCCAACACTTAAAATATTATGCTTCAAACCTTCAACATATAGAACATCATCAGTATTATGTTTATCATCAAAGGAAATAGAACCTCTACCATGGATCAGACATGATTTGTCATCTCCAAATCTCACTATTCCACCATCATACCTTTCCATACTCACAAATTTTATTTTATCACTGGTCATATGATGTGAACAATCAATCACCCATTCATCTTTTTCCTCAACTTTAGTGGCTAAATCTTTCTCCTCAATAGTGCAGCTAGTGGAATCAATAGGTACCAGTCCATCTTCCTTAATAGAAAGAAACACAACTTCATATCCTTTGGATTCTTCATCTATAACACCTCCATCAACATCATAATAGTAGTTCTTTTGATGCTTATACTTCCTGTTAGACTTGTAAGGCTTATCATACTTCTCATGCTTCTCATATCTATAATTTTTGTCATGTTTATCAAATTTCTCATGCCTATCATACTTAGCCATTCTCTCTGGACACTCAAAAGAAAAATGTCCTACCTTATTGCAGGAGAACCATTTCAAAGAAGACTTTCCATCATACTTACTAGCTCCCTTAGGCAATATTTGAGCAATCAATGCTTCAAGCTTATCCCATTCTCTTTCTTTCTCTTCCATTTATCTCCTCTCTTTCATATCTAGGGATTTTGCATTCTTTAGGATCATACTTCTGCTTTTCGGATATAGATGCTCTAAATGTTGTCTCGGACTTTTTATGTGATTCGCCAAATTCACTTAGCTCAAATGCAATAATCTTTCCAACCAATATATCTATTATTTTTTACTAAGGTAAAAATAGGTTTTGAAGGGGCCCCAAAACCCTTTACAAATGGAACTTAACAGATATAGCAATAAGAGACAAAAAGGAACAAACCAACAAAAAGCCAACAAAAAACCATAGAGAACTAGCTAAAGCCCCACAAAGCCAACAAAACTAGCTAGACCCAAGAGAAGAAACTAATTGATTTTTTCAGGGCATTAGCCAGGGTATTGCTAATCCCATACAGGTCTTGGATATTTTCCCTAAGATTAGGGATATCCTTAGCAGAAGCAGCCACAACTTTCTTGACACTTGCACTGGTCCTCTTTGTAGTACCACCTAGAGTAGCTTCACCACTGCCAATCTCGATAGTATCTTCATCCATGTCAAGGTCCACCACTGGTTTAGGAGAACTAGAATTATCAAAGACCTTAGCAATATCCTCCAAGTTTTTAGTGACAGCTGACAGGATATTCGGGATAATGCCCAGCAAATTTTTCATTGCCACATTCCCTTCTTCTAGCAATTTAACCTTCTCCTCCATATCCTGCTTCCATTTTATCTGATCCCTATCATCATCCTTCCTCTTCTCGTGTGTCTATTTCCCATTTTTTTCCAGGTTCTTCAAAAGTTCATAGGTCCATCTGTCATAATCTAGTCTAGCCTCAGTGAGTTTTTTAAGGTTATCTAGGAATAACACTTTACCCGCACTTTCCTTATCCTCACTTAAACTGTCCTTAGTCATATCCTTCTCAGGTTCCTTGTTCTCCTCCCTCTCAGAATTCACATATTTTTCCTCATTATCCTTGTATTCCACATCCTCCATAGGGTGGTTGTTGTCATTGCCAGCGCAATCACTGTGGATTGGTATTTCATTATCAGACTCATTATCACCACCTTCTTCCTCAACACCCACCTCCTCATCTTTCCAGTTGTCTTCACCATCAGAATCATCCATATCCATTTCACTGCCTTCTTTTCCAGTTTCCTTTGTGTCGAACTTTTCTTCGTGGGTTTCCATCCCAGAGGCACTCTTACTTTTTTTGCTAGAGGTCGCCTTCTCCTTGCTGGACTCGCCTCCCTCCAGCTTTCTCTTGCCTTTCCCTAGAGAGGCGGATAACCTCTTGTTTTCAAGCATGGTGAGGGTTTTACAGTGCCCATAAATGAGGAGAAAAAGCTCGCAATGGAGAAGTAGATTTGAGGGATTCTTACTATGTTTATTGAGGGACCTTGAAAGGGACTTGAAAAGATAGTAGGGTAGGGAAACCCTTTTGTCATGTCTGAAATGGTTTAATAGAACAAAGTGGTAAGTGTGGGCTCTGGAAAAGTGGCCCTCAATAGTGATATATTCCATTGTGGCATTCAAAACCCAGCCCCAGATTTTCTTGATATTGGAGGCTTCATAGTAACCCCCTGTGGCTTTTCCAATTTTAGCTCTCTCTTTTTCCTTATGCAGGAACAAATTTACCACGTTATTGGAGACTTTAAGGTCTCTAAAAAAATTAAGCCTTGAGTGGGGCATACCAGTCATAGTAGCTACGAGTCTTGCATCCAATTTGAACTTTACCCCATAGATTTTAAAGGACCCATTACACCAATTTTCAAAAATTTTGGAAATGGCGAGATTTACCCTACCTTTGTCATAATCCACCAGCTTCTCCATAAAGCTTGTGAGGGACCCTTTTTCCAGCTTTGCCCACACTTTTGGCATCACCTTCCATCTTGACGTATTGTCTAGTTCTGCCCTCCTCAAATCTCCTCCCATATTCGAATTTAGATTTTCAGCTCTGTTCCTCTACAAACTCAACACTTCTTTCCCATAGTTACTTGGGATTTTGAAAAGGATGACCCACAAAGTGTGTGAAGTAATATTAAAAATGGTTGGGGTTCTACCACTTTTCCAGGTAATCATTACCTTTCCATGAAAGCATAAATTATTCATATACCCTATCATGATTATGTAGTCCTTCCCTCCCAGTAAATCTATCCTTTCTAAGAAGTTCTTTAATATTCATATTAATATCTTCCCCATGCCAAATCATTTGAGAATTATAATTAACTCCTAGGTTCGCCAGAAAATCCACCACCATATTTTTCTCTGTAAAAGCACGTTGAATAATTATTTCTTTAAAACTAGCGATGATTTCCCTAGCTTTCAAGATAATGTTTTCAATTGACTATGATGGCTCTGACTCCCCCTTCAAACACTTAATAATATTAAGTAAATCTCCCTCAAGCCATAATTTATCATGATTAAGATTCTTAGCTATAATTAGGGTATTCAGGGCAGCTGAGGCTTCGACAAAATGACTAGTTTGACTTCCCAAAGGACTAGCCACCGCCACTAAGCAACTTCCACAAAAAATCCTGACAATGCCTCCATATCCAGCTTTACCCAGATTCCCCTTAGAGGCCCCATCAAAGTTACCCTTAATCCACCCCTAAGGAGGAAAACACCAAACTAGACCTTCTCTTCCCTTCTCCTTACTAGTTGTAGTAGTAGAGAAGTTCCACCCGTCATTGAAGTCTTCTTTAGCAGTTGGTCTATTATCA
Source organism: Cryptomeria japonica (assembly GCF_030272615.1). NCBI lineage: Eukaryota > Viridiplantae > Streptophyta > Pinopsida > Cupressales > Cupressaceae > Cryptomeria > Cryptomeria japonica. The sequence continues at coordinate 311,920,762 of NC_081410.1, forward strand.
ATACCATAGATACATTCAAATATGCTCCTGTAAATTTATCCACCACCACTTCAGGAATGGCACTTTTATCCCTAAAAATCCTATTGTTGCACTATTTCCATATATTCCAAATAACATTTAGGAGAGTAAGTTTCCAAGTCTCCACAATCTTTGGATTAGAATTAGGGCAGTGCCATTGCTGCCAAGATTCCCCTAGGGAGTTCAAAAAAACCCAGCTCAAATTCCACCTACTTCAGATGATTTTCCAGATTTCCTAACTAAAAGTACACTAATTAAGAATATGGCAAGCAGTCTCTTCTTCCCTGCAACAAAGAGAACACCTATTAGGAAAAATAAAACCTCTCTTTTGAAGGTTGTCTAGACTTAAAACCTTGTTTTGGATGAATATCCCAAAAAAGCTATTAACCTTAGGAACTAACTTCTTGTTCCAGACTTTAGCCCAAATAGGAATTTCTTCCACAAATTCATTTTGGATAGCCACAGCTAAGGACACTGAATATTTCCCATCCGGGGTTTCCCTCCATATCAATCTGTCATCTTTGTTGTCTCTAGGAACTTTAGCAAAGAGAGCAATCTGAAGGAACTTTAGCCCCAGACACTGCTAGCTAAAATCAATCCATTTCCCATTTCTCTAGTAGTCTCTGACCAACTCCCCAAACCTTCTTTTGAACTAGTCTTTCCAGTCATTAAGTATTGGAACTTCCTCCAGAGGTTTATCCAATATCCACCTATCTTCCTAAAATCTTATACTCCTACCATCCCCCAGATTCTAAATTCGACCAGTAGTAGCCCAACTTTTTTCTGATTGGACTGCATTCCATATAGTAGAACCTTCAACAATAAAAGATTCATCTAAAAATTCTTCCTCAGAAGGTTTCATATAAAGATATTTGTTTTCCAGATTAAATTCCATTCTCTTTCCTCCCCTTTCATTCTCCAAATTTGTTTAGCTAATAAACCCTTATTCATAGAACTAATATTCCTTAAACCCAACCCCCCTGCGGCCTTAGGAGAACAGATTTTATTCCAAACAATAAGGGGAATTCTATTTTTGACTTCCACCCTTGACCAAAGAAACTTTTTTTGGATTCTTTCAATTGCTTCCACAAACTTTTTGGGGATTTTGAACAAATTGAGACCATAAATAGGCAAGTTTTGGAGAGTGGCTTTGAGCAGAATAACTTTGCTCGCTTGACTTAGGACTACCCCTTTCCAACCAGCTAGTTTTGAATTAAATCTATCCACCAACTTATTCTAGAAATTATCCTCAGGCTTAATACACAAAGGAAGCCCCAGATAAGAAGAGGGAAGCTCAATTATTTTACACCCAAGAATTCTTTCAATCCTTAATTTCCTTTGAACAGGTGTATTGATGAAGAACAAAGAACTCTTATCCCAATTAATTTTTTGACTAGAGGCAGATTCATAAATATTCAGCACATTCTTCATATTTTTATCTTCTGTAATGGTAGCTTCCCCCATAGTGATAGAATCATCAACAAATTGTTCATGAGTACAAGTGAAATTGGATGAAGATGGTTTTAGTCCTCTAAGATTGCCTTCTTCCACATTTTTAAAAATAAATCTACCTAGACTTTCAGCTAAAATAATAAACAAGATAGGGGAGATGGGGTCCCCCTATCTAAGAGCTCTAGAACTTTTGAAGAAACTTGAAGGGGATCCATTGACAATAACAACAAAAGAGGAAGTTTCCATAAGTTGAGAGCAAAGCTGAATAACTTTTTCACCAAAACCAAACACTTTCATAATCCTTAAGAGAAGCTGCCAGTTCACTCTATCATAAGCTTTAGCCATATCTAACTTCAGAAAGAAACCCTGATTATTAGCCACTTTCAGGGAATGGATATTTTCATGAACAAATATAATGGAGTCCAAAATCTGTCTACCAAGGACAAAACCATTCTGTTGGATAGAGATAATTCTTGGAAGAATTTCCAACAGCCTGGAAGTCAGAACCTTGGATAAAATCTTGTAAACAGAGTTACATAAACTAATGGGTCTAAACTTATTGAGAGAATCAGCTCCTGGGATCTTCGGAATTAGGACAATGAAGGTAGCATTCAGTTCTTTTAGAAGCCTTCTAGAGCCAAAGAATTCTTTAACACCTTTACAGATGTCAATCTCCACAATATGTCAAAAACATTGGAAGAAGAACATTGGAAAATCGTCCGATCCAGGAGATTTATCTCCCTGAAAGGAAAACACTGCATTTTTTATTTCTTGATTAGAGGGAATACGGGATAAATAGTTATTGTCTTCCACAGTCAGGGTAGATGGAATAGCTTGCAATAGGATGTTTTGATTACTGGTATCCAAGTTATCTACTTCTCCCAACAAGGTGCCAAAATACTCTAGAGATTCCTTTCTAATATCATTATCCTTCATTAAAATCCCTTTATTATAGGATAATCTGGATATCTTGTTAGCCGCCCTATGCTTAAGAGCGGTTAAGTGAAAAAACCAGGTATTTTTATCACCTTCCTTCAAGAACAAGGCTCTAGATCTTTGTCTCCAGAACGTCTCTTCATTAGAAATAATGGTGTGGTATTTAGACAAAAGAACATTTTCCACCACCCTCAGTTCATCAAACAACCCATTCTCTTAGATTCTATCCTGAACTTCTTTTATTTCAGTTTTAATTTGAATTTTACTCTTGAAGATGTCCGCAAAAATATCTTTGTTCTAGATTTTAATTTTAGCCTTTATAATATTAGGCTTTTTAGCTATTCTAAAGAGAGTCATACCCTCAACCTCAGAATTCCACCAATCAGCAACACAAGCTTCCAATGAAGGATGGGATAACCATACTTTTTCAAATCTAAAAGGGAATTTTTTCTTAGCCAAAAAAGAGTTGGCAGTAAAAGAGATAGGATAATGATCTGACCCAATTTTGATAATAGAAGCAAGAGAACAGCTATACTTGGCTAACCACTCAGGAGTAATTAAGGTTCTATCTAACTTCACTTGAATCAGGTCAGCTTTGATTCTTCTATTAGTCCAGGTATAGTTAATCCCTTGACTATCCATATCCATAAGAGCTTGATCATTAATGAACTTCATAAGGTCTTGTTTCCCATCAAGCTACAAGGGGAGACCTCCCATCTTCTCTTCCTCTTTTAGCAGAGTATTGAAATCTCCCATTATTATCTAGCTTTGATCAGCCAACTTAAGTCTATCTTTAGCAAGGCTTCTCCAATATTTTACTCTCCCACCTTTGGTATTAGGCGCATAGACATTAGTTAACACCCATATAAAGTTATCCTTGATATGCTCAAGCTGCATAGAGTTCCTATTAAAAGCAGAGATGATTTCCTTACCTTTAATGGTTTTTTGGTTCCAAAAAATCGCAGTTCCTCCAGAAGCTCCCTTCGAGCTAGATCCTATAACACCATTATTTTTAAAAATTATAATCTTTTCCACTTTATCCTTAGACATCTTGGTTTCCTGAACAAGGACCACATCTGGTTTATGATCTCTTATGATGTTTTGTAATACATATTGCTTATGAGGGGCATTCAACTCTTTGATATTCTAGGAGATTATCTTCATACTTTAACTGGAGATAGGGCTGACTCGATGGAACACTATTTTCCATCGGCACGGTTCTTCCAACATTCCTATTCCCTTTGATGTTTTAGAGATGGTCTCTCCTGATTTTTGTTCTGTCTTCCAACATCTGCCTTTTTCTTATTCCTACTTCTAGTTGAGATACCTCCATTGAGTTCCTCCTTATTCAATTTTCCCTCTTTCAAACCAAGAATCCTAAGATTTCCTTCTAGGATATCCATTACCACACTATGTGCTAGGGTTTTACATTGACAAGGCTTTGGGCTTCCATTAGTTAAAGGCAATAAGGGCTCAATATCAGAAGGGTTAAACTCTTGAGCTTCATTGAAGTTTTCCTCAATTGATTTTGAGAAAGAAGAAACAAGCACAACTTCATTGGGACTTACCTCTTCCTTCTCCTGACTGACAGATCCAACCTCCTGGTCCTCTAGGTTATTTTTGCTATTCAACTCTCTTCCTTGCTCCCCCTCTTTAGTACTCTTTGTTTGGTTATTAGAGTAGACACGATCCTATTTTTCATTATTACTATTCTCACCCTTCTTAAACTCATTTACTAGTTCCACTACTTCCTTATTTGGATCACATTCAACTGATGAGTCTCCTTTTTTCTCAATAGTTTGCCATATCTTTTTATTCTTCACATTGCTATCAGTCTTGCTTTCCTTACTCTTCTTAAGTGGACATAATTTCGCCCAATGCCTTGATTTCTTGCAATGGAAACAAGCAAATGGGAGTGATTCATATTCAATAGCTTGGGTCCATTTCCCTAGTTTAGAAATAATCTCTATAGATTGGGGCATATCCGTCATTTGATTAACATTTACATAGATGCGAGCAAAGACTAACCTTGATTTAGCCACCGTCATTGGATCAATCGAAAGAAGTTCTCCAAAAGAATTCGCAATACCCTTAAAGACTTCCTCATTCCAGAATTCCAGTGGGACACCCGAGAGGCCTATCCAGACTAGCGCTGATACAAAGAAGGAATCATCAAGGGAGAGGTTCGGGACCCATTTCTGAAGAGCCAAAGTTGACTTGCCGAACATCCATGGACCTTCACATAGAGCCTTATTCATATCTTATTCAAAGTTAAAAGCAAAGGAAAAAAACCCCCTAGGCAGTGCTACCACATCCACTTGACCTTTTAAAACCCATTTCCTCCTTATGAAATTCCTGACAACATCAATGTTAGGCCTAAAGCTAGTAAATCGTCCAACTAAAGTCATGGTTAAACCAGTGATAGTTAGATCTACCAATTTATCTGGAACATAAATAGAAACCAACCTTGAAACTAGATCAAAGATGTTTATAACTTCCAGGAGCCCTGATTTAGCCAGCGACTTCACTCCAAAGAGCAAAGACCATTTTTTTCCTTTACCTCTTGGTCTCCAGTTTTGGAATCTTGTCCTCTTCTATATCTTGAGATGCATATCCTCTTGCCTGATTTCTAGTTCTGACCCTAGAAAAACTGCATTCCCCAGTCATTCTGCCTTCCCCAAGAAATCCGCCATTCCCATATTTGAAATTTGGGATTCCCGCTCCTTGTTGCTCTGCACCCATTACCTTCAATCCACTCCTTGTCACTAAGAGGGACAATTTATTTTTGATATGTTGATGAAAATACCAACATATCTCTTGTTATTGTAGTCACACTCTGGATTTCATCAATAGCAGATACCTTATGTTTATAAGCAAGAGGCTAAGATTACAGCACCTTGGCAACAATTTCATCTTCTCCAAGGGTTCCACTAGCACATCTAATACCTAGGACAAGATCATTCACCTTAGCCATAAAGGTAATTATATTTTCACATTCTCCCATCTTCATCATCTCATATTTTCCTTTCAAACTCTACAACTTAGCAACTTTCACTTGTTTATCTCCTTCATGCAGGGTTTCAAGCTTCTCCCAGATCTCATGTGTGGTCTAAAGTCCCATCACATTTATCATCTTTCAATCAGTCAGTTCACTCAGCAATGCTTCCTTCTCTCTAATGTTATGTTCAACTTCCTTCATCTCATCAACAGTAATCATTCTATTTGGAGGAGTAGAATAGGCATTCTTTCTAATCTTTCAGTAATCTTCTCCAAGACATCTCAAGTGCACTTCCATCCAATTCTTCCATATTGCATAGTTACTTCCATAAAATATTGAACTCTCCTTAAAGATAACACCTCTAGTTCTAGTTTTCATCTCGGATCTCCTCAAGCGGTTAAGCTTCTTCTAGAGGATCTAGCTCTGATACCAATTGTTGGCAACAACAATGATAGAAAACTGAGAGGGGGGGGATGAATCAGTTTTCACTAGATTGACAAACTTAACCATAAATATAGATCTAATAAATAGTTTTCATAACAAATTTAAGAAAACTGAAAGCACAACACACAACACCAATGTTTTGACGTGGAAAACTCGATCAAGGGAAAAACCACGGTGGGAACCTACCTACAATAAGATGATACTCTGTAGTAGTATGTGCAAATATTACAATGGGAATGCACATGCATTCAAGCACACTACCTAAAGCTCACTTCTCAAAAGATAATGACCCAAAAGGCTACAACCCTTAGGGAAGTCTCATTGACTTACAATAAGATTCGGACTACAATGCAAAAGAAATGAACTTCAATAATAGCATCTCAAAATTTTTGATGACAATTTCAGTTAAGCATAATTGTCTTCTTTGCAACACCAATATCTACTCAATCACACTATCAAAGGATGAATCACATGTTCTTGCATACACTAGACTCTCTGATAATGCAAACACAACCTTGATACCAAAATTACATGACAATACCACCTATTTGTACAATTCATCAACCTTGACAACAAGGTTGGCTAAACCCTTAATTCACAATTAAAAAATTACATCACATGATATAAAGATCAACCACCAAACCAATATAATGATATTAATGACATAACATGGACCTAATTCAAATCACCAAACATGCAACACCACTAAAAATCACACCAAGATCAACCGCAACACGCTACACCACCAAGAAAACTGCATAACATGAAGAACATCACCGGTTCAACAAAATAACCAACAACTTGCACAATGATCAATGCAGATCAAGACAAATAGGACACAATTAGGAAACACCAAAAAGAACATTAGAATCATTAGGAATAACTACACCAACACCACTTACCAAATCTTCATTTGTCAACATCTGAAACTCAGGAACACTCAAACATCAACAACTGTCATGAAGAAAGATAACTTGTAGAGAAAAAATCATGAACCATCTAAAATGAATATATACAAGACCATCCCAAACAATCTCCCAAATCTTTAGCTCAAGATCTGATCACACTAGAATATATCGAAGAAAATACTAAACTTTGATAAGCACTGATTTAAAAAAACTGCAAATCCAGATCATATGATATGATCAATTAAGCTTCCTGGACCACCAAAAACAATATAGAAGAATATAGTGATACTAAAAATACTCCATACACCAAACCATGATCACAATAAACCAATCTACAAGCACCGAAGTAGGAATATGTTGGCATCAATGACAACAACATATCCTAGCAGTAGCAATGTCCAACAAGAGGAAGGATATGCAATGTGAGATGGATTGGGATTGGATATAATTGGTTGAGGTGTATTTGGAGAAATTTGAGGCATGTATGTGTTTAATGGGTATGATTGATAGGGTGATCCTCAAATTTCCATAAGCATTTTCTCATACCAAGCTCTAATGTTTGGATTTGGGTTGGAGAAGGTGTTTGATAAGGATTGAGGTCAAGAAGTTCAATTCTTTGGGCAACCATCTTTTGTTGTTGGGCCTATGTCAAGACTATGCAAGGGTGACCTTAAAATAACAAGAGTGGATGGAAATGCTAGATGAAAGGATATGAGACTTGGACTTCGTGCTTTGATTAGAAAAAAATTTAACTTTAGGGTAGGATTTGATTATTGGTTTTGGATTGAACCTTTATCCTTTTATGAGGATTAGGTTGGATTGGATTGGACCTTGAACCTTTGATGAGGATTAGTTTGGATTAAAATCTTCTCTCACTTGGGACAAACAAAGTTTCCAAGAAATATTGGACAAGGTATATGGATCAATGATTTGGCTATAAAGAAAGGTAAAAACCTATTTAGGTTGAATATATATCCTTTGATTAAGATTGGATTTGATTAGGTCTTTTGCAAACTCAAGACAAACTTATGTTCCTAAGAAAGGTTAGACATAGATAAGGGTTTTGATCAACCCCAAGGATTAAAGCTAATTAGGAACAATACTTGAGATAGATATTGTCTCAAGCACTATGCTAATTAAGGATTTTCAAAGGATGAAAATATCTAGATTAAATTTGAAAAAGTTTTAATCTTGATTTAGGGATGATGATGATTGGATTCAATTTTATAGATTTGGATTATAAGGTCAATTTTGTTTCATTGCACTAAGTCCACATGAAGCATGGCAAGTTGGATTTGGAAAAAGATGTTTAAAAAATGAGGATAGCAAAAGATTATGAGTGACAAGTTATGGATAGGTGATCAATGGATGGGATGCATTGGAAATTTTGAGATAACCAACGTGTGTGTTTGTGTCAAATTTGGAAATTTTTCTCTTGGAAAGAGATATCAAACAATAAAACACATTGTCCAAGTTTCAACGCTTTGAGAAAGTGTGAGATAAGGGGGGGCCTAGATTAGCCTAGATTTGAACATGTAATAGGTTTCAATAATTGTAGATACTTGAATACATACAACTTAAGTTAGAAAGATGATTCTACTTGTTGATCCTCACTTGGATTTCTCCATATACCTAGATAGAGCAGATAGATAGAGATCTAGTAGCGTTGGTTCCCCTCCACTACACTCAATTCTTTGGCATACCAAAATCTCTTACCTCAAAGATCCAAAGATCTTATGAACTGGGGGATATCTATCTCAACTTTGAATGGTATGAATCAGGGCAACTTTGGAGGTCTAACCTCTTGCACAAACAAGAAATAGGATTTTGGTCACTACAACAAAGTGTCTAGTATTTTTTTGATGGGTCCAGTCCAGCAAAGGATTCTTGAAGCAAGGAGCTTAAGAATTTAAGAAATCTTACTGATGCAGAGATGACCTCCACATACATCAAATTCACTTAGCACTCCAGCCATCTAAATAGATTTTTTATATAGCGACTTGAAAGACATTGCTCGAGATTGCCTCGAGAGATACAATATCCCCAACATGTCCCAATTTTGAAAAAACTCTCTTGAGGTGATGAGGTGGTGTAGGAGCACCCTTCCAAGCTATCCCTCCTTGTTTTGTTGGTGTTATGCTTCTTTTGAAGCCTTTGTATATAAAATAATGAGCCATGTGCTCATAGGTCCTAGTTAGGGTCCTAGTTGGTGTTTTAAGGGTTATAAGTCAAGATTGTGATTTTCTTGAAAGTGGAGGGTATGTGTGTCTTTGTGGTGTTTAGGGATCCTTCATAACATGGTTGTGTCCTTAGGTTGGCCCAATATGGGTTTAGGAGTCATGAAAAGCAACATTGAGAAAGTTGCTCAAAAGTTGCATGACAACTTTTAAAAGTTGTCAAGCAACTTTTCCACCAGGAGGTCTAAATCCTTAGTTTGGCATGGACAACCCTAATATGGGCACATAGACCAAGGAAAAGGTGGTATAAGTATTTGCAAACCCTAATTTAATGGGTTGGATGTCAGAGATTGTATGGCTCAAGCAAACTGAATTGACTGTGACTATTTTGTTGGTTACCAGTCAGTTTGAATGAAGCTACCGAGCAAGTTAATGGATTGATTTGCATGCAAAACTATGTGAAATGTCTTCTATGGTGTAAATAATTCCATTGTGAGTGATTAGCTTATCTTTTTATTTGTTGGTTGAGGGTTTTTGTAAATAGTTTATAAATTGCAGTCTCATTGTCTAGTTTTGGACTCGTTTGGGCAAATGAAGTCATAACTCCATTCCCCATTGTGGAATCACCATGAAACCATGGGGAATGGAAGCGAAGACCCTATACTATAGTCCCATGCAAGAATGGCCCTTGAAAATGCAAGGAGGACAAACAAAGAACCACTCCTAGGCGAGACTGGATAGTCCCCGACTAGGAGAGGTCAAGTTGCAGAGGTCTTGAAGAGCAATGTTGGTTAGAGGAGAGTGCACCCTTTGGAGGAGGTGCAAAGGAGTGAGTGAAGCATCATTGGTGTGAAGGAGGAGCCTCCACCAATCCAAAAAAGGTGGCTGAAACTCAAAACACTCATTGTGACCTAGGCAGACCCTAAAAACCCTCACAAAAACCCTTGAAAACCTTAAAATCCACCTAGGACAGTGTACGGACACTTGGAGGCCTAAAACCTAGAAAATCCTTGATTCCTTGCCAAATGAATGGTAGTCCATTTTGGGAGTTTGGGTTGTTTGTGCATCGTTTGTGAGTGGGAGCCCTAAAGGATTGGGTAGGAAGCCTAATTGGTCCTAATCCTTGTAGCCCTATTTGGAGGCAAAAACACAAAATAGTGAAATCGGTAAGGGGTTGAAATCTTGAAACCTCTTGGGGGCACATGAATGGGTGGAAAAACTATGAAGTTGACTTGAAATAACCTTTCTAAGACCTTGGAAGGTGTGGAACAAGCTTAGCCCTTATTAGCCATAGTAAGGGGTTTTGGAGTCTCATGAGTAGGTGAGACCTTAGGAGTAGCATTTCAACTCATTGGTGGGTGGATTGGGCAAGGTCAGGGGATTCCTCAAGAAAAGGAAGTCCTAGAGACCCTAGGGTGTGAGGAGAACACCAGGTGATCCAAGAGAAGGATCCAAGAGCATAGACTAGGCTAGTCTATCCCCAAACCCCCCATCCCATCAGATTGGTATCAGAGCAAGTAAAAGACTTGGAGGACTATGTATGTCTCTATATACTAGTGAATTAGTAGGGGAGAGCGAAATGGTCACTAATGCAAAGCTAGCTAGAGGAGTAGAAGAGAAAAAGGAGAAAAATAGACTCCTTGAAGAAGCAATGAGTGAGATAAGGGATAGACTGCAGGAAGTGGTGGATCAGAGGACACAAGGACCTTGGGATGAAGACACCAAGGGTAAAGGCAAGAAAACTATAGACATAGATGACATTATACCTGAACCAGATCACTTGTTCAATGAAGAACCATTTGTAAAAGCTATTAAAGCTTTGAACACCAAAGCTTTTGAAGGATTGCCACATTTCAGTGGAAGAATGGACATAGACACTATTATGGAATGGATTGAGGGCATTGAAAACCACTTTGAGTGTGAGGGAGTGATAGAGGCTCAAAAGGTTAAAGTTGCCAAATCAAGATTAAGGGGAGCATCTTTAACATGGTGGAAGTACCTTACAAGAAGAGAGAGTTAGCATGGGGAAGCTACCTATTGCCAATTGGAAGGCCATGGTGAGCAAGATTAAAGAGAATTACTTTCCAGAGGATTATGAAGTCCAACTTCATAAGAAGAGACAAGGTTTGAAGTAAAAAGATCTTGATGTGACCTCCTACACTGAAGAATTTCAAAAGCTATGTCTTAGATCCAAAGTTCAAGAAGATGAATCTATTAAGGTGGCTAGGTATCTAAGTGGCCTAAAGTGGAACATTCAAGAGGAGATAAGCCTATGGACTCCTACTATTAGGGTTCCCACAGATACTGAGAGGGGGGGGTGAATCAGTATTTGACCGGTAATGTGATTTTCTTAAAACTGAATATGCAGAATATAAAGTAACAGTACACCGGTATGCAAGAATTAATGCAAATAACAAAATTAAAAGCATCCACATGAAAAGAACACCATAGCACAAGATGTTTAATGAGGAAACTTGGTGTGGGAAAAACCTCGGTGGGATTTGTGACCCACAATATTCACTTACTGGCCAATAAGAGAATATTACTTACAATAGGGGCCTACACATGCAGGAAGGCCAACTGCCTAGAGCTCACTGCTCAACAAGAAGTCACACTGACTTACAAAGAGGATTTACACAAATCCAATATTCTGTACTGCTTTACAATATCATCTTCAATGCTAGATTCAGTACCGGTTCTTGCTCTGTTCTTTGCATATACCCTTGACCTACAATTCGCACATTAGGTCTACCTTATAATTTATTTATTACATTCTCTCCATATCCTACAAATGCCTACAATGATCTCTTTTATATACAAGAGTCATTTTACAATTTTCCAAGTCAGCTTACAATGATAAACAAAATATTACATATCAAAAATCCTGTCAGCTTCTGTGCCAGTATAGATATTTCCTTCTGTGCCGGTGTACATCTTTTGTGCCGATGCCAGTGTTAATTGATTTTGTTGATGCCGGTGCACTGTTCTGTTTGAGTAATGCTTTGCTAGTATAATGTATTTGCCTGTGCCATAGGATTGCAAGGTTGCCATCAATGACAAAACCTTCAATCACACACAATGTCTCATTGGAGTGTCCATATGCCAACACCTACTACTGTTCAAAAATGTCATCAACTTTCTGCCAAGGTAGAAGAGAGGAACAAAAGGAAAGGAGACTCCAATAACAGGGGTAGAGGCAGAGGTAGAGACCAAATGAACCACCAAGGTGGTTACCAAAGCAAGCCAAATGAGCAAAGGAACCAAGGAGAAGCCAAGTTGACTAAGCATGGCAATGAAACTAATCTTAGAGGAGGACATTCTAGAGGAAGAGATGCACAAGGTGGTCCAAATAGGGGTAGAGGTACCGACAGAGGTAACTCCTAATTTGCAACAATGAAGTGTTACAATTGTGGTCAATTGGGACACCTGACTTATAGATGCCCTGACAAGCCTACCTCATCAAATAGTGGAAAGAGGGTTGCCTATGCTCATGAAGACTCTTCAAGTAGCAAGACACCGGATGTGGACTAGATTGAATCAGAGATTGGAGAAAATCTAATGTTCAATAGGATTTTAATCAGACAGCCGGTTAAGGAGGAACCCAAACAGAGGAGAGCATTGTTTAGGGTGAGATGCAAAGTGCTAGGTAAAGTGTGCAAGGTGATAGTTGATTCAAGCTCAACTGACAACATCATATCAAAAGAGGCAATTAGGAAGTTGAAACTCACAAGAATACCCCACACTAGCCCTTACAAGATGACTTGGTTTAACAAAGGACAAAGTGTGCTAGTCAATGAACAAACTTGGGTAGAGTTTTCTATTGGAGGATACAAGGATAAGATCCTTTGTGATGTGTTACCTATGGATGCATGTCACTTATTACTAGGAAGACCCTGGCAATTTGATAGGAAGGTGATCTATGATGGAGAGGAGAACTCCATTTCCTTTAAGAAGTATAGCAAGACCTTCAAAATTTAGTCATTGACAGAGAATGAAGAGGGAGCTTCAAGAACACCTAGTGTCTTATTGGCTACTGGTAAAGAGTTCTTAAACTTGCTACATGAGGAGGAGATAGTCAAGTGTGCCATCTTTGTGAAACCAAAGGAGGAAGAAGACAAGTTGTAGGTGGAGATACCCAAGGAGGTGAAGCACATGTTGCAAGAGTATAAAGATATAGTGAGTGATGGAGCACCTACAACACTCCCACCAAGAAGGACTATAAGTCATCAAATAGACTTTGTTCTTGGTGCATCCTTACCTAACAAGGCTGCATATAAGATCACACCTGATCAGAACAAGGAGGTACCGAGGCAAGTACAGGAGTTATTGGAACAAGGACTGATTAAGAAGAGCATCAGCCCATGTGCAGTCCCGATAGTGCTAGCATCAAAGAAGGGAGGCAAGTGGAGACTTAGCACTGACTCAAGAGAAATCAATAGGATCACCATTAGGTATAGGTTTTCTATTCCTAGAATAGAGGATCTAATGGACTATTTAGGAGGGGCTATGTATTTTACCAAGCTAGACCTTAAAAGTGGTTATCACCAGATAAGAATTAAGGAGGGTGATGATTGGAAGACTGCTTTCAAGACCATAGAGGGATTGTATGAATGGCTTGTGATGCCATTTGGACTCACCAATGCTCCAAGCACCTTCATGAGGTTGATGAATGAGGTGTTGAAGGATTTCACAGGCAGATTTGTGGTGGTGTACCTAGATGACATTCTCATCTATAGTAGAACAAAAGAGGAGCACCTTGAGCATTTGAGGTTAGTCTTAGAGAGGTTGTATGAGGAGAAGTTATCAATCAACCTAGAGAAGTGTGACTTCTTGAAACAAGAGATGGTCTACTTAGGATTTGTTGTGTCTAAGGGAACCTTGAAGATGGATCCAAGCAAAGTGGAGGCAATCTTGAATTGGCCTACACCTAAAACAGGGACTAAAGTTAGGAGTTTTCATGGATTAGCTCAATTCTATAGGAATTTTGTGAGGAACTTCAGTGGTATATGTGCACTATTCCTTGAAACCATTAAAATAGGCCTTAAAACTAAATTTAAATGGACTAAGCAGGCTGACAAAGCATTTCACATGTTGAAGCAAGAAGTAGCAACAAAACCTATCCTACTTCTACCTACGTTTAATAAGCTATTCACCTTGGAGTGTGATGCAAGTGGAATTGTAGTAGGTGGTGTATTGAGTCAAAAGGGAAGACCTGTGGCATTTTTCAATGAGAAGCTTAATGAAGCAAATAAGAAGTACTGAGCCTATGACCTAGAGTTGTATGCATTAGTGTAGTCTCTAAAGAAATGGAGGCATTACCTACTCCCAAAAGAATTTGTGGTGTTCACAGACAACCAGGCATTGAGTTACATTAATACTCAAGAGAAGCTTACAAATAGACATCTAAAATGGATGGAATACCTCCAATCCTTCACCTTCACCATCAAGCATAAGAAGGGGCAACTTAACAAGGTGGCATATGCATTGAGAAGGAAGTTGTTGATAGTTCAAGAACTACAGTTGCAGAGCATAGGAATAGAAGGTTTCAAAGACCTCTATGAAGGAGATGAAGACTTCTCATCAGCTTACAAGGTTTGCAAGCAGTTTGAGAACCATTTCCATGGTGAGTATGCAGATTACACTCTCCAAAATGGTCTCTTGTTCAAAGGTAACCAGTTGTGTGTACCAGGGGGATCCTTGAGGGAGAACCTCATCCAAGAGAAACATAATGGCAGTTTAAGTGGACACTTTGGAGTCAACAAAACCTTGGATTTAGTACAGAGGTACTACTATTGGAAGAAGTTGCCAAGAGATGTGAAAAGGTATGTAGAGCAATGTGGTGTATGCTAAAGAGCAAAAGGAGGATCAAGAAATGCTAGTCTCTATCAACCATTACCGGTCCCAAATAGACCTTGGGAATGTATAAGCATGGAATTTGTAGTAGGACTTCCCAAGACTAAAATAGGTATGGACAACATCTATGTGGTAGTAGATAGATTTTCCAAGATGAGTCATTTCATACCATGTAAGACTACACATGATGCTAGCTATGTTGCACATCTCTTCTTCAAAGAGATTGTTAGGATTCATGGACTCCCTTTAAGCATTGTTTCACATAGGGACAACAAGTTCATGGGTCATTTTTGGTAAAAATTATGGAGGAGACTAGGAACTAACTTGTCATTTAGCTCAGCTTACCATCCCCAAATAGATGGTCAAACTGAAGTCATCAATAGGGTGTTAGGCAATTTGTTGAGGTGTCTAACTAAGGAGTATGGATAGACATGGGACCTTGTTATTCCTCAAGAAGAGTATGCATATAATGACAGTGTGAATAGGACCACTGGTAGAAGTCCTTTTGATGTTGTGTATGGTAGACATCCAAGAGAAGTATGTGAGTTGAGAGACCTTTGGTACTTTGGAGATGAAGAGTGGGAAAGTAGAGGACTTCACTCAAACCATCAAGGAAGTCTAGGAGTAGGTTAAGAAGGCCATCCTTGAATCCACTCAAAAACTAAAGTCCAAAATGGATAAGAAAAGGTGATAAGTTCAGTTCAAGGTGGGTGACTATGTGATGGTCCATTTGAGTAAAGCTAGGATGCAAAGTGATAAGCCTACCAAACTGCAAATGAAGAGGGTAGGACCTTGTCAAATTCTAGAAAAATATGGTGAGAATGCCTATAGTGTTGATTTACCTTCACACTTAGCCATTTCACTAGTCTTCAATGTTGCTGATCTGGTCATGTACAAGGGTGAGATAGCAGGGCAGACTGAGAGCCAAGCCAAGGTACTACAAGACTTGGATGTGAATACCTTACCTCAAGTGAAGAAGCCTATAGTAGAGGAGATTTTGGAGTCAAGAGTGAAGAAGTCTACTAGACACCAGGTCTACATGGAACACTTAGTGAAATGGGTAGATCAACCAGTATCTAAAGCTACTTGGGTGGAGGAGAGCAGGTTCAAGACACTTGGAATAGACCCAGCTCTCATTTCTTCTTCTATTTCTTAATTGTGTATAGAGGGGGAGTATGGTGCAGTAGCACCCTTCCAAGCTCTCCCTCCTTCTTTTTTTGTTGGTGTTATGCTTCTTTTGAAGCCTTTGTATATAAAATAATGAGCCATGTGCTCATAGGTCCTAGTTGAGGTTTTAAGGGTTATAATTCAAGATTGTGATTTTCTTGAAATTAGAAGGTATGTGTGTCTTTGTGGTGTTTAAGGGTCCTTCATAACATGGTGGTGTCCTTAGGTTGGCCCAATGTGGGTTTAGGAGTCATGAAAAGCAACATTGAGAAAGTTGCTCAAAAGTTGCAAAAGTTGCATGACAACTTGTAAAAGTTGTCAAGCAACTTTTCCACCAGGAGGTCTAAATACTTAGTTTTTCATGGACAACCATAATATGGGCACACAGACCAAGGAAAAGGTGGTATAAGTATTTGAAAACCCTAAGTTAATGGGTTGGATGTTAGAGATTGTATGGCTCAAGCAAACTGAATTAACTGTGACTGTTTTGTTGGTTACCAGTCAGTTTGAATGAAGCTACTGACCAAGTTAATGGATTGATTTGCATGCAAAACTATGTGAAATGTCTTCTATGGTGTAAATACTTCCATTGTAAGTGATTAGATTAGCTTTTTATTCACCGGTTGAGGGTGTTTGTAAATAGTTTGTTAATTGCAGTCTCACTATCCAGTTTTGGACTGGTTTGGGCAAATGAAGTCATAACTCCATTCCCCATTGTGGAATCACCATGAAACCATGAGGAATGGAAGTGAAGACCTTGTACTATAGTCTCACTCAAGCAGGGCCCTTGAAAATGTAGGGAGGCCAAACAAAGACCCACTCCTAGGTTAGACTCGACAGTGCCCGAAAAGGAGAGGTCAAGTTGCAGAGCTCTTTAAGAGCAAGGTTGGTCAAAGGAGAGTGCACCCTTTGGAGGAGGTGTAGAGGAGTGAGTGAAGCATCATTGGTGTGAAGGAGGAGCCTCCACCAATCCAAAAAAAGTGGCTAAAACTCAAAACATTCAGTGTGACCCAGGCAGACTCTAAAAACCCTCACAAAAACACTTGAAAACCGTAAAATCCACCTAGGACAATGTACGGACACTTGTGTTGTCTTCAAAATCTGATTCACTTCAACATCCTTATAATAAGATGATTAAACTATGTGTAGGAGATATGTTAAGGGGAAGGAAACTCTTAGGACAACATATGGCAAGGTTTGATTTAACCTTCTACACTTGAAACTTACTCAGAGTCTAGGCGGGTATACCTTTGTGAAATAAATTCACACTTTCAAAAGATAAATCCACAGCAAACCAGTCAAGAAAACTAGTGGATCTAATCACCTTGAAACTAACTGAAACAAAGGAATGAAAATTATACTCATATTTAGTATTTTGATCTACAAAACATGCAATGGACAACCTTGATCTATACAAGTGCCTTATCCAAGGTCACAGAGTCATCTAAATTCAAACAATACTCCCCAAACAGAAGATCTCTACACATCCCATTGGCTCAGCTTCTGTTAATCCTTATATATGCCTAACATACATGAGAATTTATGCACACAAAATCAAACTATGCTCATCAAGATTCAAGATGTCTCACAAGTAATTTACTGGTAGAAGTGATCCCCGCATATTTAATTTCCCTCCTAAAGAGAAAAGCTAGCAAACACATCTACTAAAAGTTGCTTTACAACCCCTATTTAAACTAAATAACCCTGGATTATTCAGTATGAAACAAAAAAAATTGCAAACACATTTGAAGATGACACAAAGCTTTACTCAAAACCGATGGTCTGTATATTGATATTATCTTCAAGAAAGTATTACAAAAAATTTTGAATATTCTCCATTAAACTTAGAAAAGCTCAGATAAATTTCTGCATCATTTTCTTCCAATTCTTTGTGATCCCTCTTCTTTTAGTCCTAGTATCCATTTATAACAATATGGATGCACAAAGCTTCAGACTTTCCTAGGAGAATTTGTTACAATCATTGCTTCTCAAGAAGAAGTTACAAAACCTTTTGCAAAAATGGTTACAAGTCTTTTTTGACCTCTGCAGCTTCTTCTACTTGCTATCTAGTTGCAACCTCTTCTAACTATTCAGGAGCACCCTCTAACTGCTCTACATCCTAGATGGCATATTTCATTGTCCATTCATTGTACATGTCATCAGTTGGCCACATGAAATCAATCACTTTTGTCTTAGCCTTGGTCAACCTTTTCCAGGAATTTCTCATTTTGTTAACCTCTAAATTGAGAAAACCATAATGAGACTTGATTTTTCTATCTCCTGAATTGTCACAACAAAGAAGGAAGCATCATCTAGTTCAATAATGCCTTTAATCCTAGCTGACAATTTGCCTTCTAATTCCTTGAGCCCCACCTATTTGTCCTTCAGTTGATCTGGGCTGGCAAAAACTCCTAGGAGCAACTCAAAAACCTGATCAGTATATTCCTTTTTGTAC
Source organism: Cryptomeria japonica (assembly GCF_030272615.1). Lineage (NCBI taxonomy): Eukaryota > Viridiplantae > Streptophyta > Pinopsida > Cupressales > Cupressaceae > Cryptomeria > Cryptomeria japonica. Next base: position 311,939,170 of record NC_081410.1, read on the forward strand.
AAGTTAGATCCTTGGTGGTATCACAAGTGGATTTGATGATAGGATTGGCTCCTGCCTCATCATAAGAGGCACAAATAGACTCCAAGTCCTACACTCTAGACCTCCATTTGTCAAAAATAGGTGTCAGAATGGCTTTATCTCCATTGAGCTCATTCCTCATTTCCAAAATCTTTCTTATATTACTATATAGCAATGAGGCACTCATTGTATCTACAAAACTTGAAATAGTAGCCCTTACTCTCTCCTCATATTTCTTTGCATACAAGGCCTGAGCCTATTTTAAATTATTTATCTCTTGAGGAGTAATCTCAACCATGTGAGAAATAGAAGGTGCTGGAGATAGCTGGAACTCAATGATGGGGCTGGTAGGTGGAGGTCTTGTAGGAGAAGAGGAGATCATCAATGTTGAAGACTCACCTTGATGGTACTGTCCTGTCAACTGGCTTTGCAACTTAGCAACAATTCTATCTCTACCTCTTACCTCTTCCTTAAGATTCTATAGGCCTTCAAAATCATCTCCAAGTTGACTTGGAGGTCTACTTTCTCCTTATCCTCCTTTTCTGCTACTACAACACTAAATTTTGCAGTTTCTAACATAGTACTAGTAGCTTCTACCTCCTTTGTGTTCTGCACTCTCTTCACTATCATTCTACCAAGGTAACTTGACCCTAGGGTATCCTTGCTTCTCTTACTCTCATCTCTCTTGAGAGACCACATGACTAGTGCGACATTATCCTTGCTGAAAGTGATTCCCTCCATGGGCTTGGTTTCTTTCCTTACTGCCTCTAGAACCAGGGCATCTACTATGTCCCACTCAGGGAGAATAAGCACTGTAGCTTGTGCCAACATGTCTCTTCCTTTCTCAGGAGTGATGGTCTTAAATTCTTCCATCATTTCCTATTTTATTTCTTCCTCTACCCGAGATGGATCTTTGCTGGGCTGTTCACCTTTTGTTTTCTCTCATCTTGCATTCTATTTATATATATTTTGTTTCCATACAAACTGCATAAATGCTCCTGATGTAACAAAATTGTTGTCAGCCAAAAAGTCATCACTGGCTTGCTTTATCTCAGGATCCAACTCCTAGCCTTTGAGTTCAGTGGTAGTGATGTTAATTTCAGCAACAAGGGGCTCTTCTGGCATACCCTCCTCTACTTAATCATATGTATAGGTAGTTTCTTCTAGACTGCCTAATTGTAGAAGTTGCTCAGTTGCTGCTTGCTCATCTCCTATGCGGATAGGGGATTAGGATGGAGAGTACAAAGGCATATCAAATTGTACTTCCTTACCTACTCTCTACTTCTTTGGGCTCTCTTGGATGTCAATGACATCTTGTATCTTCCTCTTTCCTTAGGAGGTAGAGGGCTCCCTTGTTGTAGGCATCAGCACACTATAACTAGTTTTCTTGTGCAGGGTGTAGTCACTAGGAGGGATTGCTTTGGTGGAGGAAAACCTACTAAGAATCATTCTTTCCTTTTTAGGGTTTCTTTTAATCACAGCTTCCCTCTTCTTCTTCAGGGTCTACATCACATCCTCAAAGCAAAGAATTAAAAACTTTATTTTTTCCTCCAGAGGGAAAAAGCTAGACAATGGGTCATAGCTGGCATCAAACTAATGCACAAAGTCTAAGGATTTCTTATAAGCCACCCATTTCTCCTTCCTTAGTTCCTGCTCATCCAAATCAAATTCATTTCTAATGAGGTCTTAAGGAAACTAAAATTGATGGGGTCTACCTCTACACATTGCTCTCTTTCTAAAAATGCCATTAAAGAGGTCTTCTGGATCAGAACACCTAGATATTGCAGTTGAAAAATGATAAGGTTTGAGAAAATCCTCAAAACATTTCCAACCTCCCTTAGTTATTACAAATTGGTGGGTGATGGTAACTGTAGGGAAAATCATCCCTTTACCCCTGCCTATCAGTTCTGCCTCTTGTACACTACCAATTTGTCTAAGGACTTATGCAATTCCCACTTTGAGAGGGACCTAATACCACAACAAGAATGGAGTGCCTCTAAAACCAAAAACTCTAAAAACTATTGAGATTGGGTACAGATAAATGTCACCCCAATTGTGAACAATCTTTATGCTCTCTGCAAATTCTTTTGGTCTAATGAATTCCAAAAGAACCTTGGGGATTCTTGGGTTCTCCGAGCAGAGGAGAGTCCTGATCTTGGATGCAAAATATTTATCAAACTTCAAGAAACTAGCATCCTCTCTATCCCATGACAAGACAGTACTCCATAGTTGTACTAGCATCTTCTCTCCTTCCTTCTCTTTGATAAGGTTCAGTCCACTGGCAAAGTAATCACCTCCTTTGAACAAAAATAGATGCATTAGGAGTGAGTACCATCCGAAATGCCTATCCACCTTTCCATTCTTTATTCCTACTAACCCTCCATGGATAGCATCAACAATGAAAGAAGCATAATCAAATGTTACTGCAAGGGAAGGATTTAAAATTTGAGCAATCATTAACAAGTAGTCATTGGGCATATTTGCTTCAACATATTCTCCCAAAACTTGGCAAAGTGACCAATAGATTCCCTTAGCTCTAAGGGTGAACAAATTTAATGAGAAGGGCTCTTTTGTATTGGGTCCTAAATTAGTCAACCAACCTATCTTCACAAAAAATTCCTTAAGAGGACCACTCCTAAGATTATTCCTCTGTGAACTATATACTTGAGCTAATGATTTGAAATTTATAGGTTCAAGAAAATTTGTAAACTCATTTAGCCCAAAAGCACTTCTGAACTCTTCAGTATTAATCTCAATAAGGGCTTTTCCATTTATATCCTGAATGCTTCTTATGACTAGATCATAATTAAGTGCAATTTGGGTCAACAGATCCATATCCAAAAATACCCCTGGGACTACCAACTTCCCTACATCTAATTCCCAGATGCTATTTTGTGGGGCCGGAGAATTCCTCATTCCAAATCCAACCTTGAATAACCCCAACCCAGATAATTCAACCTACGGATCTCTCAACTAGGTACCCTTGTCATATAGCCCTTCTCCTATTTTAAAACGAGGAGCTCTAGGCACTAATTCTTTTGCCTTCGATGCGTGATTAGTTGACAATGTCAACTGCTCAAGAAAATCATCACAAATGGCTCTCTCCGGATAATTGACTTTCCCAAATAATTCTCTCTTAGGTGCAATTTTTAAAAATGTAAGAAATCAAAATACTGCCCCCAAATGGTTCTATGACAAATCAATATCTTATTTAAAGCACACCATAAAGAAATTGCTACACGAGAGTACAAGAAAACTTGTTTTTAGCTCGAGTGAATTCGCTCTGCAACTGAATTGGCTTGCTCTGTATTTGAAGAAAATGGAAATGTATGTGCTCCTCTGCAATAATTCTTTAGAAAGATACCTTCATCCAGTTGATAGGAAATCATATATGGTACGAGGCTCTTAATTGCAACAATGATTCTGCATGCTTTGGTTGTCCCTTCAAAATTGAATTCATGAGAGAATTTGTATTTTTGCTCCAACGGACCATTTCATTCCTGCAATTCTTTCCTTTTGCTCTTTCACAACTTCGCGAAGCATAACCTTCAGGCAATTTCATCCTGCAAAAAAGTGCCAACCATCCGATTAAAAGAAACCTGATCGGCCGTTATACTAACTTAACAGTCTTGCCTCTGCACTGGGCCCCACCTTATTTTTGCCATTTGGCAGACTTTATCTTTTGAGCACTTCTCCTTCATGAAATAGCACCAGGCGTTAGATGGAACTCTAACTGCTCGATGTTTAAGTTTGATCGAAACCGTCAACATCTTTACTAACTGCACCTTTACTTTGACTGCTAGTGGTTTTTTCGCTATTTCGCGAAGCTTAAACATCTATCAACTTCAGGTTGTGAAATAGCACGAAGCATTGGATCAATTTGGAGATGACCATCCTTTAAGGGAAACCTTTATGCTTGCTTTACTTACACCACCTTTTCATTGGCTATTGGCTACCACATGGCACTCAACCATTTGCTTTGGAAAACCCTTTGCATTTAATTCAATGTCAACCACATGTCTCTCCTTTATACCGTCGGTTTCACCTTGGCGGGTCCTCAACTTCTTCTAAAACCACGTGTCTATGGACACATCACCATCTATCATGACACCTGGATGAACCGTTTTACTTTCACTATTTCATGAAGCATATCCTTCAAGCATCTCACAACCGTGAAATAGCACCGGCCATTGGATCAAAACAAAGTCGATCCTCTTTTAACCCTATGCTTTATCTGCCTTTGGGGATGAAAAAACTTTTCGCCATTTCTTAGGGTATAAAGCATTAGCATCTTATCCTTGTGAAATCATGCGAGCTGTCAGATCATTTTCTACTTGTTCAGTGCTTAACCATTTGAACAGACTCTGGGAGACGTGGGCCCTCTAACTCAACCTCGAACACCTGGCATCTAGTCACCTTCAAAGCTAACATGTCAGTCTTTCATTTGCCGAGAGAAAACACTAGGTTCCAATTAATTCTCACCACCTGCATCTACCAGGTCACCTCTTATCCCGTAGCATGAGTCACCTCTAGGACCTACCTTTTAACTCTTAGACCCGGCTTGCTGACTATTGTAGCCTTTGCCACGTGCCACCATCTTACTTGCCCTCTCGACCAGCTAGACCGTCTACTTGGAATGCCATGTCATTTCACAACTTCATGAAAGATAACTGTCGAACATTTTCATCCTGCGAAATAGCACAAACCGTCCGATCAAATGGGACTTGATCACCTTTTTGTCACTTAGAAGATCCTCGCATGCAGGGTCCCACCAAAATATTTCGCCATTTCCTGAAAGGTATTTTGCTTGCAGGTTCAGGCTATGAAATAATGCCAGCTGTTGGATCTTGGACAAGATGAGACCTCTTTAGACCGAACCAAAATTGCCATTTAGAATGCAAAGCCTTTTCGCAACTTCACTGGTTTTAAACCATGTGCAACTTCGCCTAGCGAAATAGCGAAAACCATAGATCCACCCGAGAGATGCACACCACTTACTGGGACAGACAACATTAGGAGGAAAATACATAAGGCATAAATTTAATGATTAATTCATACGACCACCTAGGCAAATGACAAGGAGGGACACTTCCTACAACCCCAGGACCCATTACTTAAGTGGATAAAGTAATGAAGAAATAGAAACCAGAGGGTTTTTTATCAAACATTAGGTAGTTTAAATTCAAAAACCCTAAACCATTAAGACCCAACACAGACCTGAAGCAATTGATAATGTGTCTTACTCAAAATTTCAAGATCATAGCCAATTATGGGAAAAGAAAACCCATTTTTTAAATAGTGATAATAGCGGCTCTAACTGGGGATGGTTGATCGCAAGGTCAACACAAGAAAACTCAGAAACTCTAGAGAAATAGACCAAAACACAGACCCAAACAAAAAAATAGGAAGGAAACAAAATCTGTACAAACAAAGGACCTACTATGCATGGACATCAAGAGAAATAATGTTTCAGGAATTGTCCATGCACTGGAAATTCCTGTACTTCATCATTCATATTCTTCACAAAATATGAATCCTTACCATTTATGTCACAGACCACAAAAGGGCCAATCCGTAATGATTCAAATTTTTTATGTTTTCCCTTGTCTTGGCCTTTTGCATTCCATTGAAGAACCATGTCATCAATTTGAAACTTCCTTAATGATGTTCTTTTATCAAAAAGGTATTTGGATTGCAATTGGATCTTCTGATTTCTTTTGTGAGCTAAAGCTCTGAGCTCTTCCACCTCCACAATTTGGATCATTTGGTCTTCCATAGGTTCAGATAACTCCATATCCTCATCTTGCAAGAAATTGTAAACTAGAAGAAGATTATTCACTGGCATTCTAACCTAAGCTCCATAGACCAGTTCAAAAGGGGACATTCCAATAGCCTTTTTAACTATTATTCTATCCACCCACTGAGCTCACTTCAATTTCTGATCACAAGATCTTTTATTTTCTTCTAGGATTTTCTTGGTGATAGTCAAAAGGCTTTTATTGCTGGATTCTGCTTGTCCATTCCCATGAGGGTGATAAGGTGAAGAGTAAGACATGAGTATTCCATGACTGGTACAAAATCCTACAAACTCTTCTGATCTGAAACACATGGCATTATCCATCACTAATTTTGCAGGTACTCCAAATTTGGTTACAACATTGTCCATTAGGAAATCAATGATAACCTTACTTGTAGCCCTTCTTGTAGGTATAGCTTCTATCCATTTTGTGAAATAATCAGTGGCTACTATGATCCATTTGTGACCTCTCCCTAACCTCTCAACAATCTCTCCAATAAAATCAATGCCCCATTGGACAAAAGGAGCTTCTATAGAGACTGGATTTAGGGGTAAGGCTCCTTCATACTTCAGATTAGATGAGAATTTCTGACACGGGTCACATTTTTGAACATATGCATGAGTATCTTTAAATAAAGTGGGCCAATAGTATCTAGCCCAGATTATCTTACCAGAAATGGTCTTTGCAGAGTAGTGGCCTCCACATACTCCATCATGCATTTCAGTCAATACTTGTTTAGCCTGGAATTCATCCAAACATATTTGTAATTCTCCATCTCTTTTCCTCTAGAATAGATCACCCTGAATGAGCACATATTTTTGGGACTTGAGTTTCAGAGTTCTTTTCTGATTATGTGTCATTCCTTCTTAGAATGCAGCATCTCTTAAGAATCTGATTATCTCTAAGTACCAAGGTTGCCTTTCAATGCTAGTGACTAAAGTATCTCTGACTTCAACATTGATAAGATTGGACTCAGTCATGAGTTTAGCCAAACCTAAACCTCTTACCAATTTGGTAATCTTTATCTCCAAGTCAAATTCTTGGATTCTATTAATCCAACTATATCTTTTCCTTGTAACTTCAGAATGGGACAAAATATCCTTAACTGCAGCATGTGGGACATAGGCAATGATATTTGCATTCACTAGATATGGCCTAAAATCCTTAACAACTTTAATTAGAGCATAAGCTTGTTTTTCCATGGTCTCATATTTCAATTCTATCACCTGCAAAGACTTACTGTAGAAGGCTGTGGGATGTTCATATCCCTCATTGTCTTTTTGTAACAATACTGCAACTACTGTAGGATATGAAGCAAAGGAAAAAAGAGAAAAGGGCTTATTGTAATCAGGAGATTTTAACATCGGTGCTTTCTGAATTGCCTTCTTAATTTTAGCAAAATCCTTTGAGGCCTTTTGATCCCAACAAAATTTGGTATCCTTCTTGAGCAACTTGACAATAGGCTTCACTATCTCGATTTAAAACAAGTGCATTATATATATTTCCAAAAAATCCTGAATGGAAACCTAATATATCATGTTCTGAATCTCTGGAAGATGAATTAGACTTTGCATAAATAGGTCAATCAGGCATCTTACATGTGCTATTGTTCTTTTGTACCCAAGCAACATTTGATGGTTCAGGTAACACAGATCTCTTCTAACCTCTTGGTGATAGCTCTGGCAAACCTTCTTGTAAAGTTTCACAAGGATGCTTCTTCATGAATGACCTAGTGTTTTTTCCTCCTTGCATTATGTTTGTTTTCTTTTGAAATGATTTACAATTCACAAGGACTGGTTCCAATATGAAGGAGTCACCACCCACAAGAATATGGGAATTATGAAAACAAACTATTAGAATAATATGCCAAAATTCCACAAACACAATAGTTTTCTTTACAAACTTAAGCACAAATCTACGTCTGGATCCTTAATGTGACTCTCCCCAATAGAGTCACCACTTTTGTTGTCTTCAAAATGTGATTCACTTCAACATCCTTATAATAAGATGATTAAACTCTGTGCAGGATAGATGTTAAGGGGAAGAAAACTCTTAGGACAACATATGACAAGGTTTGATTTAACCTTATACACTTCGGACTTACTCAGAGTCTAGGCGGGTATACCTTTGTGAACTAAATTCACACTTTCAAAAGATATATCCACAACAAACCAGTCCAGAAAACCAGTGGATCTAATCACCTTGAAACTGACTGAAACAAAGGAATGAAAATTATACTCATATTCAGTATTTTGATCTACAAAACATGCAATGGACAACCTTGATCTATACCAGTGCCTTATCCAAGGTCAGAGAGTCATCTAAATTCAAACAATACTCCACAAACAGAAGATCTCTACACATCCCATTGGCTCGGCTTCTGTTAATCTTTATATATGCTTGACATACATGAGAATTTATGCACATAAAATGAAACTATGCTCATCGAGATTCAAGACGTCTCACAAGTAATTTACTGGTAGAAGTGATACCCCCATATTTACTTTCCCTCCTAAAGAGAAAAGCTAACAAACACATCTACTAAAAGTTGCCTTACAACCCCTATTCAAACAAAATAACCTTGGATTATTCAGTATGAAATAGTAAATAATTGCAAACACATTTGAAGACGACACAAAGCTTTACTCAAAACCGATGGTCTGTATATTGATATTATCTTCAAGAAAGTATTACAAAAACTTTTGAATATTCTCCATTAAACTTAGAAAAGCTCAGATAAAATTCTGCAACATTTTCTTACAATTCTTTGCAATCCCTCTTTTTTTAGTCCTGGTATCCATTTATAACAATATGGATGCACAAAGCTTCGGACTTTCCTAAGAGAATTTGTTGTCCGGTTGCAACCTCTTCGACATCTATAGCTTCTTCAACTTGTTGTCCAGTTGCAACCTCTTCTAACGGTTCAGGAGTGCCCTCTAACTGCTCTACATCCTGGATGGCATATTTCATTTTCCATTCATTGTACACATCATCAGTTGGCCACGTGAAATCAATCACTTTTGTCTTAGCCTTGGTCAACCTTTTCCAAGAATTTCTCATTTTGTTAACCTCTAAATTGAGAAAACCATAATGAGACTTGATTTTCTCTATCTCCTGAATTGTCACAACAAAGAAGGAAGCATCATCTACATCAATAATGCCTTTAATTCTAGCTGACAGTTTGGCCTCTAATTCCTTGAGCCACACTTGTTTGTCCTTTAGTTGATCTGGGCTGGCAAAAACTCCTGGGAGCAACACAAAAACCTGATCAGTATATTCCTTTTTGTACAAGTTAATTTTCCTATCAGCATTATCCACACCTTCTACTAGTTTCACTAGATCCTTGGTGGTATCACAAGTGGATTTGATGATAGGATTGGCTCTTGCCTCATCATAAGAGGCACAAATACACTCCAAGTCCTGCTCTCTAGGCCTCCATTTGTCAAAAATAGGTGTCAGAATGGCTTTATCTGCATTGAACTCATTCCTCATTTCCAAAATCTTGCTTATATTACTATATAGCAATGAGGCACTCATTGTATTTGCAAAACTTGAAATAGTAGCCCTTACTCTCTCCTCATATTTCTTTGCATACAAGGCCTGAGCCTGTTTTAAATTCTCTACCTCTTGAGGAGTAATCTCAACCATTCGAGAGCTGGAAGGTGCTAGAGATGGTGGGAACTCAATGATGGGGCTAGTAGGTGGAGGTCTTGCAGGAGAAGAGGAGACCATTAGTGCTGAAGACTCACCTTGATGGTACTATCCTGTCAATTGGCTTTGCAACCTAGAGATGACACTATCTCTACCTCTTACCTCTTCCTTAAGACTATTATAGGCCTTCAGAATCATCTCCAACTTGACTTGGAGGTCTACTTTCTCCTTGGCCTCCTTTTCTGCTACTACAACACTAAATTTTGCAGTTTCTAACATAGTACTAGCAACTTCTACCACCCCTATGTTCCACACTCTCTTCACTATCATTCCACCAAGGTAACTTGACCCTAGGGTATCCTTGGTTCTCTTACTCTCATCTCTCTTGTGAGACCACATGACTAGTGTGACATTATCCTTGTTGAAAGTGATTCCCTCCATGGGCTTGGTTTCTTTCCTTACTACCTCCAGAACCAGGGCATCTACTATGTCCCACTTAGGAAGAATAAGCACTGTACCTTGTGCCACCATGTCTCTTCCTTTCTCAGGAGTGATGGTCTTAAATTCTTCCATCATTTCCTATTTTATTTCTTCCTCTACTCGAGCTAGATCTTTACTGGGCTGTTCACCTTTTCTTTTCTTGCATCTTGCATTCTATTTATATATATTTTGTTTCCATACAAACTACATAAATGCTCCAAAGGTAACAAAATTGTTGTCAGCCAAAAAGTCACCACTGGCTTGCTTCATCTCAGGATCCAACTCCTGGCCTTTGAGTTCAGTGGTAGTGATGTTCATTTCAGTAGCAAGGGGCTCTTCTGGTATACCCTCCTCTACTTCATCATATGTATAGGCAATTTCTCCTAGACTGCCTAATTGTATAAGTTGCTCAGCTGCTACTTGCTCATCTCCTATGTGGATAGGGGATTGGGATGGAGAGTACAAAGGCATATCAGATTGTACTTCTTTCCCTACTCTCTACTTCTTTAGGCTCTCTTGGATGTCAATGCCATCTTGTATCTTCCTCTTTCCTTTGGAGGTAGACGGCTCCCTTATTTTAGGCATCAACACACTATAACTAGTTTTCTTGTGCAGGGTGTAGTCACTAGGAGGGATTGCTTTGGTGGAGGCAAACCTACTAAGAATCATTCTTGCCTTTTCAGGGTTGCTTTTAATCACAGCTTCCCTCTTCTTCTTTAGGGTCTACATCACATCCTCAAAGCAAACAATTAAAAACTTTATTTTTTCCTCCAGAGGGAAAAAGCTAGACAATGTGTCATAGCTGGCATCAAACTGATGCAGAAAGTCTAAGACTTTCTTATAAGCCACCCATTTCTCCTTCCTCAGTTCCTACTCATTCAAATCAAATTCATTTCTAATGAGGTCTTTAGGAAACTAAAATTGATGGGGTCTACCTCTGCACGTTGCTCCCTTTCTAAACATGCCATTAAAGAAGTCTTCTGGATCAGCACACCTAGATATTGTAGTTGACAAATGATAAGGTATGAGAAAATCCTCAAGACAATTCCAACCTCCCTTATTTATTACAAATTTGTGGGCTATGGTGACCATAGGTAAAATAGTCCCTTTACCTTTGCCTGTCAGTTCTGCCTCTTGTACGCTACTAATTTGTCTAAGGACTTCTGCAATTCTTACTTTGAGAGGGACTTGATAGGGCAACAAGAATGGAGTGCCTCTGAAACCAAAAACTCTGAAAACTGTTGAGACTAGGTACAGATAAATGTCACCCCAATTGTGAACAATCTTTATGCTCTCTGCAAATTCTTTTGGTCTAATGAATTCCAAGAGAACCTTGGGGATTCTTGGGTTCTCCAAGTAGAGGAGAGTCCTAATCTTGGATGCAAAATATTTATCAAACTTCAAGAAACTGGCATCCTCTCTATCCCATGACAAGACAGTACTCCATAGTTGTACTGACATCTTCTCTCCTTCTTTCTCTTTGATAAGGTTCAGTCCACTAGAAAAGTAATCACCTCCTTTGAATAGAAATAGATGCATCAGGAGTGAGTACCATCTGAAAGGCCTATCCACCTTTCCATTCTTTATTCCTACTAACCCTCCATGGATAGCATCAGCAATGAAAGAAGCATAATGAAATGTTACTGCAAGGGAAGGATTTAAAATATGAGCAATCATTAACAAGTAGATGTTGGGCATATTCGCTTTAGCATCTTCTCCCAAAACCTGGCAAAGTGACCAATACATTCCCTTAGCTCTAATGGTGAACAAATTTAATGAGAAGGGCTCTTTTGTATTGGGTCCTACAATAGTCAACCCACCTATCTTCACAAAAAATTACTTAAGAAGCCCACTCCTAAGATGAATCCTCTATGCACTATATACTTGAGCTAACGATTTGAAATTTATGGGTTCAAGAAAATTTGTAAACTCATTTAGCCCAAAAGAACTTTTAAACTCATCAGTATTAATCTCAATAAGGGCTTTTCAATTTATATCCTAAATGCTTCTTGTGACTAGATCATAATTAAGTGCAATTTGGGTCAACAGATCCATATCCAAAAATACCCCTGGGACTACCAACTTCCCTACATCTAATTCCCAGATGCTATTTTGTGTGGCCGGAGAATTCCTCATCCCAAATCCAACATTGAATAACACCAACCCAGACAATCCGACCTGCAGATCTCTCAACCAGTTACCCTTGTCATATAGCCCTTCTCCTATTTTCAAACGAGGAGCTCTAGGCTCTAATTCTTTTGCCTTCAATGCCTGATTACTTGACAACATCAACTGCTCAAGAAAATCATGACAAATGGCTCTCTTTGGATAATTGACTTTCCCAGAAAATTCTCTCTTAGGTGCCATTTTTGAAAATGTAAGAAATCAAAATACTGCCCCTAAATGGTTCTATGACAAATCAATATCTTATTTAAAGCACACCACAAAGAAATTGCTACACGAGAGTACAAGAAAACCAATTTTTAGCTCGAGTGAATTCACTCCGCAACTGAATTGGCTTGCTCTGTATTTGAAGAAAATGGCTCTCTGTCTGCTCCTCTGCAATAATTCTTTAGAAAGATACCTTCATCCAGTTGATAGGAAATCATATATGGTACCAGGCTCTTAACTGCAACATTGATTCCGCATGCTTCGGCAGTCCCTTCAGAATTGAATTCATGAGAGAATTCGTATTTTTGCTCCAAAAAACCATTTGATTCCTGCAATTCTTTCCTTTCGCTCTTTCATAACTTCATGAAGCATAACCTTTAGGCAATTTCATCATGCGAAATAGTGCCAACCATCTGATCAAAAGAAACCTGATCGACCGTTATACTGACTTAACAATCTTGCCTCCGCACTGGGCCCCACCTTCTTTTTCTAATTTCGCAGACTTTATCTTTTGAGCACTTCTCCTTCATGAAATAGCGCTAGGCGTTATATGGAACTCTAATTGCTCGGTGTTTAACTTTGAACAAAACCATCAACATCTTTACTAACCGTGCCTTTACTTTGACTGCTAGTGGTTTTTTCGCTATTTCGCGAAGCTTAAACATCTATCAACTTTAGGTTGTGAAATAGCGCAAAGTGTTGGATCAATTCATAGATGACCATCCTTTAAGGGAAACCTTTATGCTTGCTTTACTTACACCACCTTTTCATTGGCTACTGGCTACCACGTGGCTCTCAACCATTGGCTTTGGAAAACCCTTTGCATTTAATTCAATGTTAGCCACATATCTCTCCTTTATACCATCGGTTTCACCTTGGCGGGCCCTCAACTTCTTCTAAAACCATGTGTCTATGGACACATCACCATCTATCATGACACCTGGATGAACCCTTTTACTTTCACTATTTCACGAAGCATATCCTTCAAGCATCTTGCAATCGTGAAATAGTGTCGGTCGTTGGATCAAAACAAAGTTGATCCTCTTTTAACCCTATGCTTTATCTACTTTTGGGGATGAAAAACCTTTTCACCATTTCGCAAGGTATAAAGCATGAGCATCTTATCCTTGCAATATCACGCGGGTCATTACATCATTTTCTACTTGTTTAGTGCTTAACCATCTGAATAGACTTTGGGAGACATGGGCCCTCTAACTCATCCTCGACACCTGGCATCTAGTCACCTTCAGAGCTGACATGTCAGTCTTTCATTTGCTGAGAGAAAACACTGGGTTCCAATTAATTCTCACCACCTGCATTTGCCAGGTCACCTCTTATCCCATGGCATGACTCACCTCTGGGATGCACCTTTTAACTCTTAGACCCGGCTTGCTGACTATTGTAGGCTCTGCCATGTGCCACCATCTTACTCGCCCTCTCGACTAGCTGGACCGTCTACTTGGAATGCCATGTCATTTCGCAACTTCGCAAAAGATAACTATCGAGCATTTTTATCCTACAAAATAGTGTGAACCGTTAGATCAAATGGGACTTGATCACCTTTTAGTCACTTAGAAGATCCTCACATGCAGGGTCCCACCAAAAGCTTTCGCCATTTCGTGAAAGGTATTTCACTCGTAGGTTAAGGCTACAAAATAATGCCAGCCATTGGATCTTGGACAAGATGAGACCTCTTTAGAAAGGACAAAAATTGCCATTTAGAACGCAAAGCCTTTTCGTAACTTCACGGGTTTTAAACCACGCGCAACTTCACCTAGGGAAATAGCAAAAACCATAGATCCACCTGAGAGATGCACACCACTTACTGGGCCTGACAACATTAGGAGGAAAATACATAAGACATAAATTTAAGGATTAATTCATATGACCACCTAGGCAAATGACAAGGGGGGATAGTTCCTACGACCCCAGGACCCATTACTTAAGTGGATAAAGTAATGAAGAAATAGAAACCAGAGGGTTTTTTATCAGACATTAAGCGATTTAAAATTAAAAACCCTAAACCCTTAAGACCCAACACAGACCTGAAGCAATTGATAATGTGTCTTACTCAAAATTTCAAGATCATAGCCAATTATGGGAAAGGAAAACCCATTTTTTAAACAGTGATAACAGCGGCTCTGACTAGGGATGGTTGATCACAAGGTCAACACAAGAAAACTCAGAAACTCTGGAGAAACAGACCAAAACACAGACCCAAACAGAAAAATAGGAAGGAAACAAAATATGTACAAACAAAGGACCTACTATGCATGGACATCAAGAGAAATAATGTTTCAGGAATTGTCCATGCACTAGAAATTCTTGTACTTCATCATTCATATTCTTCACAAAATATGAATCCTTCCCATTTATTTCATAGACCACAAAAGGGCCAATCCATAATGATTCAAATTTTTTATGTTTTCCCTTGTCTTGTCCTTTTGCATTCCATTGGAGAACCATGTCATCAATTTGAAACTTCCTTAATGATGTTCTTTTATCAAAAAGGTATTTGTATTGCAATTGGGTCTTTTGATTTCTTTTGTGAGCTAAAGCTTTGAGCTCTTCCACCTCCACAATTTGGATCATTTGGTCTTCCATAGGTTCAGATAACTCCATATCCTCATCTTGCAAGAAATTGTAAATTGGAAGAAGATTATTCACTGGCAATCTGAGCTGAGCTCCATAGACCAGTTCAAAAGGGGACATTCCAATAGCCTTTTTAACTATTATTCTATCCGCCCATAGAGCTAACTTCAATTTCTGTTCCCAAGATCTTTTATTTTCTTCCAAGATTTTCTTGGTGGTAGTCAAAAGGCTTTTATTGCTATATTCTGCTTGTCCATTCCCCTAAGGGTGATAAGGTGAAGAGTAAGACATGAGTATTCCATGACTGGTACAAAAGCCTACAAACTCTTCTAATCTGAAATACATGGCATTATCCATCACCAATTTTGCAGGTACTCCAAATCTGGTTACAACATTATCCATCAGGAAATCAATGACAACCTTACTTGTAGCCCTTCTTGTAGGAATAGCTTATATCCATTTTTGTGAAATAATCAGTAGCTACTGTGATCCATCTGTGACCTCTCCCTAACCTCTCAACAATCTCTCCAATAAAATCAATGCCCCACTGGACAAAAGGACCTTCTACAGAGACTTGATTTAGGGGTAAGGCTCCTTCATACTTCAGCTTAGATGAGAATTTCTAACACGGGTCACATTTCCAAACATATGCATGAGTATCTTTAAATAAAGTGGGCCACTAGTATCCAGCCCAGATTATCTTACCAGCAGTCTTAGTAGAGTAGTGGCCTCCACATACTCCATCATGCATTTTAGTCAATACTTGTTTAGCTTGGAATTCATCCAAACACATTAGTAATTCTCCATCTCTTTTCCTCCAAAATAGATCACCCTGAATGAGCACATATTTTTGGGACTTGAGTTTCAGAGTTCTTTTCTGATTATGTGTCATTCCTTCTAAGAATGCAGCATCTCTTAAGAATCTAACTATCTCTGAGTACCAAGGTTGCCTTTCAATGCTAGTGACTAAATTATCTCTGACTTTAACATTATGTATTTTAACATTGATAAGATTGGACTCAGTCATGAGTTTAGCCAAACCTAAACCTCTTACCAATTTGGTAATCTTTATCTCCAAGTCAAATTCTTGGATTCTATTAATCCATGTGCATATTTTCCCTGTAACTTCAGACTAGGATAGAATATCCTTAACTACAACATGTGGGACATAGGCAATGATATTTGCATTCATCGGATATGGCCTAAAAGCCTTAACAACTTTAACTAGAGCATAAGCTTGTTTTTCCATGGTCTCATATTTCAATTCTACTGCCTGCAAAGACTTACTATAGAAGGCTATGGGATGTTCATATCCCTCATTGTCTTTTTGTAACAATACTGTAGCTACTGTATGATATGAAGCAAAGGAAAAAAGAGAAAAGGGCTTACTGTAATTAGGAGATTTTAACACTGGTGCTTCTTGAATTGCCTTCTTAATTTCAGCAAAATCCTTTGAGGCCTCTTGATCCCAACAAAATTTGGTATCCTTCTTGAGCAACTTGACAATAGGCTTCACTATCTTTGCAAAGTTTGCAATGAATCTCCTAACAAAATTCACTTTGCCTAGAAAAGATTGAATACCTTTTACCTTTTTAGGTTCGGACACCTTATTTATTTCTTCAATTCTTTCAGGGTCTATCCTTACCCCTTCCTTGGAAACAATGTGTCCCAATAGTTTTCCTTCAGTGACTCCAAAATGACATTTCTTGGGATTTAGTGACACACCAAATTCCAAAGCTTTATTGAACACCTTTTCCAAATGTCCAGAATGATCATCAGCCCTTTTGGAGAAATAGGTTAATTCATCTTGATAAACCACAATGATGATATTAATGAATTCTTTGAAGGATACATCCATAGCTCTCTGAAATGTAGCTCCAACATTTTTCAATCTAAATGGCATTCTCACATAGACATATGCTCCCCATGGAGTAGTGAAGGTAGTTTTAAATTGTTCAGATTCCTTCACTAACACTTGATTGTATCCTAAAAAACCATCCATCATGGATAAAAGGTCACATCCTATCACTCTCTGTAGCATGGCTTCCATATTTGGGGAAGAGTAGTTATCTTTCAAAGAGGCAACATTTAAATTTCTGAAATCTACACACAATCTAATGTCCCCATTTTCCTTTCTTACTGGGACTAGATTAGAGACCCATGAAGAATGCCTTATTGGTTTGATAATCCCTCCTTCTCTCAATTTAGTCAACTCTTGCTGCATTCTAGTTTCTAACAAGGGATTGATGGGCCTTTGTTTCTGTCTAAAAGGCTTAGCATCTGGAAGTAGAGGAACTTCATGCTGAAAAAGATCTTGTCTATACGCCTTTAGGTCTTCATAAGACTAAGAAAAAACATGTTTATATTTCTTCAATAAATTAATAAGGTTAGTCCTGACATGAGGGGGTAATTTCTTTCCAATGTATACTAACTTAGGGGATGATTCAGTCCCCAGGTTTACCTCCTCTAACTCTTCCAACTTGGTGGTAGAATGCTGATGTAAGTGACTGTCATTATAACTGAACATGCTTTCCATCTCTACTAGCCCTTTAGGTATTTCATTGGTTTCCAACTGGACTAAATCATTTCCAAACACTATTTCCTTATTGTCAACCAACTCCACTAGTGCATTGCAATCAATCTTCTATCCATCATAATCATCAACACATTGGATGAACCTAAGAATGTCTTCATCATCAGCAAAAACTTGCCAATTGTACACATCGTCAGGGATGGCAGGCCTAGATTTTATCTCCACAATGGAAATACCAATTAATGTTGCATCATTATTCTTTAAGGCAACATTGGCTAGGAAATCTACCATAATGTTCTTTGATTGCTCTATCCAATTAATAGAAAATGCACTGAAATGCTCAATAACATCCCAAACTGCATGCTTATATCTCTTTAATCTATCATTCTTGGATGCATATTTAGCTCTCACCTGAGATACCACCAATTTTGAATCCCCTAACACTATCAACAGCTAGATTCCATGCTTCTTTGCAACTTCAAGCCCCAGCAATAGAGCTTCATACTTTGTAGTGTTATTTGTGCATTGGAAGGCCAATAAGAATGAATACTTGAAAGTTATACTTGATGGGGATACAAAAAGAACCCCTACTCCAGATCCTTCTTTGGAGCAAGCTCCATCAAAATACATCTGCCATAATCCATATTGTTGTGCTTCTAACTCGACCACAATGGGGTCTGTATTCTTTAGTTGAGGTAAAATTGGTTGAAGTCTAAAGTTATCAGGATCTACATCAATCATACAATTGAGCATATTAGGGTCTAAATTTTCTATTACCCTAGGAGCACGTGGCTCTCTGTACAATTTGACCTGATTTCAATTGATTGGAATGGTGGCATAGGATAAGTCCAGTTGAACATTTCCTCCTACTGTTTCTGCCCATTGCTTGGAAAGTAGCATACCATAATGGGGTTTGGTATCAGTAACAATAACATCCATTTTATAGGTTGCCTCAGGGAATGCTGCTATTTTTACCTCAACATCTTTCATTGTACCTATCACAGGTACTTCCCTGTTATCCATGGCATAGCATTTCCCATACATAGTGGTTACTGGCAATCCTAATTCTTTCATAACACCATAGGGCATTACATTAGCAGTAGCTCCTAAATCTATCATGCAATTTTTAATCAACTGGTTATTTACTAACAAAGTAACATAGAAAGGGTCTACTTGTGAAGGCTCTTGAGTGATAGTAGTTCCAACATAAACCTCTGGGGTTTGGAACTCTTGATTCTTTCCAATTCTAGTTGAACCAGTGGGTAAGACTGTGTCACTATCAGATATACTAGAAAATAAAGACAAGGCTGCATCCCTATGTTCTTTAATCTTCAGTAATTCTACTAATGGAACAGTGACCTTCATTTGAGTAAGAGCTTGAGCCATGTCAAATGTAGAACTATTGCTCATTTCAGTATTATCTCTAGCTCTTTCTGTCTTGAGCTGACTTGCCTTTTTCACTGTGGCAGCTCCTTGTATGTCACTAGTATCTATACTCTTTGGTACATCTTTGACCTGTTCCTTCTTTTCTTGACCAATCTTAGGAACAGTAGTAGCACTACCTACTTCCCCCTTTTGGGTGATCTCTTTTATGAACATGGAACCAGGTTCACCCTGATCAGTGTCCTTCTTGGTGCTTCTCAAGTTATAGTTGTGTTTTGCTTTGGCAATGGCGGCTTTAGTGAGATTTTTGACTTCTTCCTCACTAGGCCTTCTAAGATGAACCTCTTCATCCTCAATTGTTACCACAATCAATGTAGGATGCCAATCTAAGGTTAGTTGCCCTTGAACAAACCTTTCATTATCTAATACATCATTGTATTCACTTTGTATAGACTCCTCATGACTTTCTATGATGGTTTCAAACATATTGATGTCAGGCTCAGCTTCTTGTCTCATATATTCTTCAAGAGCTTGAGCCACTGGACACTGATGAGGAGAATGTGGTCCATCACAAGCAATACACCAGGGAGTGTTTTCTATATTATGGACAATTTTCCCTTTCAAGGGGTCTGGAGTGTCCTGATTT
The DNA here is from genome assembly GCF_030272615.1 of Cryptomeria japonica. Classification (NCBI taxonomy): domain Eukaryota; kingdom Viridiplantae; phylum Streptophyta; class Pinopsida; order Cupressales; family Cupressaceae; genus Cryptomeria; species Cryptomeria japonica. The sequence goes on from NC_081410.1 coordinate 311,958,662, forward strand.
TGGGTAATTTTGGGCTTCTCATTTTGGGGTTTGCCATCTTTCTAGTTGGTATTATATGGCATGTCATGCAATCTAGGGGGTCTATCTTGCCAGTTATAATGAGGCTTGTCATTTTTGTTTACCTTGGTAGTCAGATCTTTCATTGCAATAACCAATTTCTCTATCGTATCATCCTCCTTAGCAACTTTATTAGGTTGTTGTTTTGTTTCCTGCCATAATCTACCATCTGTTCTTCTTCCTAACTTCTCGGATGCTTTTCTATTACTTTCTACATTTATGGTGATTCTAAAAGCATCTCTCAAGTTATGTGGATTCTTATCTCTTGGGATATAGGCCATTTTAGAATCAAATGCATTATAATAAGTATTTAAACACATGTTATCATCTAATCTCATCACTTGATACAATTTGTGCATGGCTTTTTGGAATCTGGCATTGAAGTCAGTGACCATTTCATTATCAAACTTTTTGATATTATTGAATTCATTGAGCATGAAGCTCACATTAGTCTTGTCACCATACTGCTCTTGAAAACAATTTTTAAAATCCTCCCATGACCCTATGCTATTGACTGGAAGACCTCTGTACTAATCTCTTGCATCATCAACCAAGGATTGGACAAATATTTTCATGATAACATCCTCATCCACTATCTCATAATCATTTATTAGGTCCCCAAAATATTTCAGATGTTCCTCAACACTAATAGAATTGTTCCCAGCAAATTTATGGAGTCTGTCTCTTAACTCAATAGGAACATGATTGGGATATCCTGGGATCCCATCAAAGAACAATTGTCTATATTGTTCTAAATTGATTGGTCTCCTTTGAAAAGGGTAATATCATTATTATTTGCCATTTTCATTCTAATCTTTTGAATTGGAGACTGAGATATTTGGGTGTGATGACTATTCGCAGGGATTTGACTCACTGATGCTACATTAGCAGGCACTGTAGGTTGAATCTTAACAGGGGGAAGAGAAATTTGTTGATGATCAAGCTTATTAAGATCTTCTGATGGAAACGTGATAGGGGGAGCCTTTAAGTAAATAATTTTTCTTTTTACTTCCTGATTTGTTGCTTCCAATTCAGCTTTCTCTAGCTCCATTTGGAGATCCTCCTTTTCTTTCCTCATTCCTTCCATTTCTCTCTCATGTGCTGACAACCTATGAGAAACCTCCTCTATAGTTTTAGATTCAATTCCATCATCTACCCATTTTTGTTTTCCTTTATCCATATTTGTCCTAAGAAACTATGAATCACTGAGTACTTCCTTACTTGGCTGAACTACTGACCTATATGTTGGCTTAGCCTTGGGGATCAGGATTTCTCTAATCACAGGGCCTTCCTCATCACTTTTTTCCTTCTCTTTTGCTAGTAACTCAAGATCAGCTATCTGTCTAAGAAGCCTATCTCTCTCCATTAATTTAGCTTTAACCTCTTTCTCCCTATTTGCTTCCTTTTGGGCTCTTAGGGAGATTAAATGGTGAACTCTTCTATTCAAGTCTTCAATCTCTTGGGACACTTTATCTTCATTAGGGAAATTTTCTTCAGAGTCTGATACATTGACTTGGTCTATGTCAATCAAACTAATGTTTCCATCTATTGTTCTAGGCACAGAGTGTCTAATTACATTTGAACTAGTCCTATCTCTTGCAGAAACGCTAACATGGGATAAATCTCGATTTAAAATAGGTGCATTATCAATATTTCCAAACAATCCTAAATGGAAACCTAATATATCATGTTCTGAATCTCCGGAAGATGAATTAGACTTTGCATAAATAAGTTGATTAGGCATCTTACCAGTGTTATTATTCTTTTGTACCCAAGCAGCATTTGATGGCTTAGGCAACACAGATCTCTTCTGACCTCTCTGTGACTACTCTAGCAAACCTTCTTGCAAAGTTTCACGAGGATGCTTCTTCATGAATGACCTGGTGTTTTTTCCTCCTTGCATTACATTTGTTTTCTTTTGAAATGATTTACAATTCGTAAGGACTGGTTCCAATATGATAGAGTCGCCACCCACAACAATAAGGGAATTATGAAAACAAACTATTAGAATAATATGTCAGAATTCCACAAACACAATATTTTCCTCACAAATTTAAGCACAAATCTGCATCTGGATCCTTAATGTGACTCTCCCCAGCAGAGTTGCCACTTTTGTTGTCTTCAAAATCTAATTCACTTCAACATCCTTATAATAAGATGATTAAACTCTATGCAGGAGAGATGTTAAGGGGAAGGAAACTCTTAGGACAACATATGACAAGGTTTGATTTAATCTTCTACACTTCAGACTTACTTAGAGTCCAGGTGGGTATACCTTTGTGAACTAAATTCACACTTTCAAAAGATAAATCCACAACAAACCAGTCCAGAAAACCAGTGGATCTAATCACCTTGAAACTGACTGAAACAAAGGAATGAAAATTATACTCATATTTAGTATTTTGATCTACAAAACATGCAATGGACAACCTTGATCTATACCAATGCCTTATCCAAGGTCACAGAGTCATCTAAATTCAAACAATACTCCCCAAATAGAAGATCTCTACACATCCCATTGGGTCGGCTTCTATTAATCCTTATTTATGCCTAACATACATGAGAATTTATGCACACAAAATCAAACTATGCTCATCAAGATTCAAGATGTCTCACAAGTAATTTACCGGTAGAAGTGATACCCGCATATTTACTTTCCCTCCTAAAGAGAAAAGCTAGCAAACACATCTACTGAAAGTTGCCTTACAACCCCTATTCAAACAAAATAACCCTGGATTATTCAGTATGAAACAGTAAATAATTACAAACACATTTGAAGACGACACAAAGCTTTACTCAAAACCGATGGTCTGTATATTGATATTACCTTCAAGAAAGTATTACAAAAACTTTTGAATATTCTCCATTAAACTGAGAAAAGCTCTGATAAAATTTTGTAGCATTTTCTTACAATTCTTTCCAATCCCTCTTTTTTTATTCCTGGTATCCATTTATAACAATATGGATGCACAAAGCTTTGGACTTTCCTAGGAAAATTTTTTACAATCATTGCTTCTCAAGAAGAAGTTACAAAACCTTTTGCAAAAAAGGTTACAAGTCCTTTTTGACATCTACAGCTTCTTCAACTTACTATCTGGTTGCAACCTCTTCTAACGGTTCAGGAGCGCCCTCTAACTGCTCTACATCCTGGATGGCATATTTCATTGTCCATTCATTGTACATGTCATCAGTTGGCCACGTGAAAGCAATCACTTTTGTCTTAGCCTTGGTCAACCTTTTCCAGGAATTTCTCATTTTGTTAACCTCTGAATTGAGAAAACCATAATGAGACTTGATTTTCTCTATCTCCTGAATTGTCACAACAAAGAAGGAAGCATCATCTAGATCAATAATGCCTTTAATCCTAGCTAACAATTTGGCCTCTAATTCCTTGACCCACACTTGTTTGTCCTTCAGTTGATTTGGGCCGGCACAAACTCCTGGGAGCAACTCAAAAACCTGATCAATATATTCCTTTTTGTACAAGTTAATTTTCTTATCAGCATTATCGACCCCTTCTGCTAGTTTCACTAGATCCTTGGTGGTATCACAAGTGGATTTGATGATAGGATTGGCTCCTGCCTCATCATAAGAGGCACAAATAGACTCCAAGTCCTGCTCTCTAGGCCTCCATTTGTCAAAAATAGGTGTCAAAATGGCTTTATCAACATTGAGCTCATTCCTCATTTCCAAAATCTTGCTTATATTACTATATAGCAATGAGGCACTCATTGTATCTGCAAAACTTGAAATAGTAGCCCTTACTCTCTCCTCATATTTCTTTGCATACAAGGCCTAAGCCTATTTTAAATTCTCTAGCTCTTGAGGAGTAATCTCAACCATTTGAGAGCTGGAAGGTGCTAGAGATGGTGGGAACTCAATGATCAGGGTAGTAGGTGGAGGTCTCGCAGGAGAAGAGGAGATCATTAGTGTTGAAGACACACCTTGATGGTACTGTCCTGTCAACTGGCTTTGCAGCTTAGCAATGATGCTATCTCTACCTCTTACCTCATCCTTAAGATTGTTATAGGCCTTCAGAATCATCTCCAACTTGACTTGGAGGTTTTCTTTCTCCTTGGCCTCCTTTTCTGCTACTGGCACACTAAATTTTGTAGTTTCTAACACAGTACTAGCAGCTTCTACCACCCCTGTGTTCCACATTCTCTTCACTATCATTCCACCAAGGTAACCTGACCCTAGGGTATCCTTGCTTCTCTTACTCTCATCTATCTTGAGAGAGCACATGACTAGTGCAACATTATCCATGTTGAAAGTGATTCCCTCAATGGGCTTGGTTTCTTTCCCTACTGCCTCCAGAACCAAGGCATCTGCTATTTCCCACTCAAGGAGAATAAGCACTCCAACTTGTGCCACCATGTCTCTTCCTTGCTTAGGAGTGATGGTCTTAAATTCTTCCATCATTTCCTTTTTTATTTCTTCCTCTACCTGAGCTAGATCTTTGCTGAGTTGTTCACCTTTTCTTTTCTCACACCTTGCATTATATTTATCTATATTTTGTTTCCATATAAACTGCATAAATGCTCCTGAGGTAACAAAATTATTGTCAGCCAAAAAGTCATCACTGGCTTGCATTATCTTGGCATCCAACTCTTGCCCTTTGAGTTTAGTGGTAGTGATGTTCATTTCAATAGCAAGGGGCTCTTCTGGCATACCCTCCTCTACTTCATCATATGTATAGGCAATTTCTCCTACACTGCCTAATTGTAGAAGTTGCTTAGCTGCTGCTTGCTCATCTCCTATGTGGATATGGGATTGGGATGGAGAGTAAAAAGGCATATCAGATTGTACTTCTTTCCCTACTCTCTACTTCTTTGGGCTCTCTTGGATGTCAGTGACATCTTGTATCTTCCTCTTTCCTTTGGAGGTAGAGGGCTCCCCTATTTTATGCATCAACACACTATAACTAGTTTTCTTGTGTAGGGTGTAGTCACCAGGAGGGATTGCTTTGGTGGAGGCAGACCTACTTAGAATCATTCTTGCCTTTTCAGGGTTACTTTTAATCATAACTTCCCTCTTCTCCTTTAGGGTCTGCATCACATCCTCAAAGCAAACAATTAAAAACTTTATTTTTTCCTCCAGACGGAAAAAGCTAGACAATGGGTCATAGCTGGCATCAAACTAATGCACAAAGTCTAAGGATTTCTTATAAGCCACCCATTTCTCCTTCCTCAGTTCCTGCTCATCCAAATCAAATTGATTTCTAATGAGGTATTCAAGAAACTGAAATTGATGGGGTCTACCTCTACACGTTGCTCTCTTTCTAAACATGCCATTAAAGAAGTCTTCTGAATCGGCACACTTGGATATTGTAGTTGAAAAATGATAAGGTTTGAGAAAATCCTCAAAAAAATTCCAACCTCTCTTAGTTATTACAAATTGGTGGGCTATTGTAAGCATAGGGGAAATAGTCCCTTTTCCCCTGCCTATCAATTCTGCCTCTTGTACACTACCAATTTATCTAAGGACTTCTGCAATTCCCACTTTGAGAGGGACCTAATACCACAACAAGAATGGAGTGCCTCTAAAACCAAAAACTCTGAAAACTGTTGAGACTGGGTACAAATAAATGTCACCCCAATTGTGGACAATCTTTATGCTCTCTGCAAATTATTTTGGTCTAATGAATTCCAAAAGAACCTTTGGGATTCTTGGGTTCTCCAAGCAGAGGAGAGTCCTAATCTTGGATGCAAAATATTTATCAAACTTCAAGAAATGGGCATCCTCTCTATCCCATGACAAGACAATACTCCATAGTTGTACTGGCATCTTCTCTCCTTCCTTCTCTTTGATAAGGTCCAGTCCACTGGCAAAGTAATCACCTCCTTTGAACAGAAATAGATGCATCAGGAGTGAGTACCATCCGAAAGGCCTACCCACCTTTCCATTCTTTATTCCTACTAACCCTCCATGGATAGCATCAGCAATGAAAGAAGCATAATCAAATGTTACTACAATGGAAGGATTTAAAATCTGAGCAATCATTAACAAGTAGTGATTGGGCATATTCACTTCAGCATCTTCTCCCAAAACTTGGCAAAGTGACCAATACATTCCCTTAGGTCTGAGGGTGAACAAATTTAATGAGAAGGGCTCTTCTATATTGGGTCCTACAATAGTCAACCCACCTGTCTTCACAAAAAATTCCTTAAGAGGCCCACTCCTAAGATGATTCCTCTGTGCACTGTATACTTGAGCTAATGATTTTAAATTTATGGGTTCAAGAAAATTTGTAAACTCATTTAGCCCAAAAGCACAACTGAACTCTTCAGTATTAATCTCAATAAGGGCTTTTCCATTTATATCCCGAATGCTTCTTGTGACTGGATCATAATTAAGTGCAATTTGGGTCAACAGATCCATATCCATAAATACCCCTGGGACTACCAACTTCCCTACATCTAATTCCCAGATGCTATTTTGTGGGGCCAGAGAATTCCTCATTCTGAATCCAACCTTGAATAACCCCAACCCAGACAATCCAACCTATAGATCTCTCAACCAGTTACCCTTGTCATATAGCCCTTCTCCTATTTTCAAACGAGGAGCTCTAGGCACTAATTCTTTTGCTTTCGATGCCTGATTAGTTGAGAATGTCAACTACTCAAGAAAATCATCACAAATGGCTCTCTCTGGATAATTGACTTTCCCAAAAAATTCTCTCTTAGGTGCCATTTTTGAAAATGTAGGAAATCAAAATACTGTCCCCAAATGGTTCTATGAGAAATCAATATCTTATTTAAAGCACACCACAAAGAAATTGCTACACGAGAGTACAAGAAAACCTATTTTTAGCTTGAGTGAATTCACTCTACAACTAAATTGGCTTGCTCTGTATTTGAAGAAAATGGCTCTGTATCTGCTCCTCTACAATAATTCTTTAGAAAGATACCTTCATCCGGTTGATAGGAAATCATATATGGTACCAGGCTCTTAACTACAACATTGATTCTGCATGCTTTGGCCGTCCCTTCAGAATTGAATCATGAGAGAATTCATATTTTCACTCCAACGGACCATTTGATTCCTGCAACTCTTTCCTTTCGCTCTTTCGCAACTTCGCGAAGCATAACCTTCAGGCAATTTCATCCTGCAAAATAGCGCCAACCATCCAATCAAAAGAAACCTGATCGGCTGTTATACTAACTTAACAGTCTTGCCTCCGTACTGGGCCCCACCTTCTTTTTTCCATTTCGCAAACTTTATCTTTCGAGCACTTCTCCTTCAAGAAACAGCACGAGGCATTAGATGGAACTCTAACTGCTCGGTGTTTGACTTTGACTGAAACTGTCAACATCTTTACTAACCGCTCCTTTACTTTGACTGCTAGTGGTTTTTTTGCTATTTTGCGAAGCTTAAACATCTATCAACTTTAGGTTGCAAAATAGCACAAAGCATTGGATAAATTCAGAGATGACCATCCTTTAAGGGAAACATTTATGCTTTCTTTACTTACACTGCCTTTTCATTGGCTACTGTCTACCATGTGGCACTCAAAAATTGGCTTTAGAAAACCCTTTGCATTTAATTCAATGTCAGCCATGTGTCTCTCCTTTATACTGTCGGTTTCACATTGGCGGGCCCTCAACTTCTTCTAAAACCACGTGTCTATGGACATTTCACCATCTATCATGACACCTGGATGAACCCTTTTACTTTTGCTATTTTGTGAAGCATATCCTTCAAGCATCTCGCAACTGCAAAATAGTGCTGGCCGTTGGATCAAAACAAAGTTGATTCTCTTTTAACCCTATGCTTTATCTACTTTTGGGGATGAAAAATCTTTTCGCCATTTCGTAGGGTATAATGCACGAGCATCTTATCCTTGCGAAATCACGGGGGCCGTCAGATCATTTTCTACTTGTTCGGTGCTTAACCATCTGAACAAACTCTAGGAGATGTGGGCCCTCCGACTCAACCTTGAACACCTGGCACATAGTCACCTTCAGAGCTGACATGTCAGTCTTTCATTTGTCGAGAGAAAACACTAGGTTCCAATTAATTCTCACCACCTGCATCTGCCAGGTCACCTCTTATCCCCCGACATGACTCACCTCTGGGACCCACCTTTTAACTCTTAGACCCGGCTTGCTAACTATTGTAGCCTCTGCCACGTGCCACCATCTTACTCGCCCTCTCAACCAGCTAGACCATCTACTTGGAATGCCACGTCATTTTGCAACTTCGTGAAAGATAACTTTAGAGCATTTTCATCCTGCGAAATAGCACGAACCGTCAGATCAAATGGGACCTGATCACCTTTTAGTCACTTAGAAGATCCTCGCATGCAGGGTCCCACCAAAATCTTTCACCATTTCATGAAAGGTATTTCGCTCGCAAGTTTAGGTTGCGAAATAACACCAGCCATTGGATCTTGGACAAGATGAGACCTCTTTAGACCAGACCAAAATCGCCATTTAGAATGCAAAGCCTTTTCGCAACTTTGTGCGTTTTAAACCACATGCAACTTCACCTAGGGAAATAGCGAAAACCATAGATCCACCCGAGAGATGCACACCACTTACTAGGCCCGACAACATTAGGAGGAAAATACATAAGGCATAAATTTAATGATTAATTCATATGACTGCCTAGGCAAATGACAAGGGGGGACACTTCCTACGACCCCAGGACCCATTACTTAAGTGGATAAAGTAATGAAGAAATAGAAACCAGAGGGTTTTTTATCAGACATTAAGCGATTTAAAATCAAAAACCTTAAACCCTTAAGACCCAACAAAGACCTGAAGCAATTGATAATGTGTCTTACTCAAAATTTCAAGATCATAGCCAATTATGGGAAAGGAAAACCCATTTTTAAATAGTGATAACAACTTGCAGGCCTAAAACCTAGAAAATCCTTGATTCCTTGCCAAATGAATGGCAGTCCATTTTGGGAGTTTGGGTTGTTTGTTCATCGTTTGTGAGAGGGAGCCCTAAAGGATCACGTAGGAGGCCTAATTGGTCCTAATCCTTGTAGCCCTATTTGAAGGCAAAAACACAAAATAGTGAAATCAGTAAGGGGTTGGAATCTTGAAACCTCTTGGGGGCACATGAATGGGTGGAGAAACTATGAAGTTGACCTAAAATAACCTTGCTAAGACCTTGGAAGGTGTGGAACAAGCTTAGCCCTTATTAGCCATAGTAAGGGGTTTTGGAGTCTCATGAGTAGGTGAGACCTTAGGAGTAGCATTTCAACTCATTGGTGGGTGGATTGGCCAAGGTCAAGGGATTCCTCAAGCAAAGGAAGTTCTAGAGACTCTAGGGTGTGAGGAGAACACCAGGTGATCCAAGAGAAGGATCCAAGAGCATAGACTAGGCTAGTCTATCCCCAAACCCCCCATCCCATCAGATTGGTATCAGAGCAAGTAAAAGACTTGGAGGACTATGTATGTCTCTATATACTAGTGAGTCAATAGGGGAGAGTAGAATGGTCACTAATGTAGAGCTGGCTAGAGAAGTAGAAGAGCAGAAGGAGAAAAATAGACTCCTTGAAGAAGCAATGAGTGAGATAAGGGATAAACTGCAGGAAGTGGTGGATTAGAGGACACAATGACCTTGGGATGAAGACACCAAGGGTAAAGGCAAGAAAACTATAGACATAGATGACATTATACCTAAACTAGATCCCTTGTTCAATGAAGAACCATTTGTAAAATCTATTAAAGCTTTGAACACCAAAGCTTTTGAAGGATTGCCACATTTCAGTGGAAGAATGGACATAGACACTATTATGGAATGGATTGAGGGCATGGAAAACCACTTTGAGTGTGAGGGAGTGATAGAGGCTCAAAAGGTTAAAGTTGCCAAATCAAGATTAAGGGGAGCAACTTTAACATGGTGGAAGCACCTACAAGAAGAGAGAGTTAGCATGGGGAAGCTACCTATTGCCAATTGGAAGGCCATGGTGAGCAAGATTAAAGAGAATTACTTACCAGAGGATTATGAAGTCCAGCTTCATAAGAACAGACAAGGTTTGAAGCAAAAAGATCTTGATGTGACCTCCTACACTGAAGAATTTCAAAAGCTATGTCTTAGATCCAAAGTTCAAGAAGATGAATCCATTAAGGTGGCTAGGTATCTAAGCGGCCTAAAGTGGAACATTCAAGAGGAGATAAGCCTATGGACTCCTACTACTATTCAAAAATGTCATCAACTTGCTACCAAGGTAGAAGAGAGGAACAAAAGGAAAGGATACTCCAATAACAGGGGTAGAGGTAGAGGTAGAGACCAAATGAAACACCGAGGTGATTACCAAGCAAGTCAAATGAGCAAAGGAACCAAGGAGAAGCCAAGTTGATTGAAGATTGGAATGAAAATAATCTCAAAGGACGACATTCTGGAGGAAGAGGTGCACAAGGTGGTCCAAATAAGGGTAGGGGTACCGGCAGAGGTAACTCCTACTTTGCAACAATGAAGTGTTACAATTGTGGTCAATTGGGACACTCGGCATATAGATGCCCTGACAAGCCTACCTCATCAAACAGTGGAAAGAGGGTTGCCTATGCTCATGAAGACTCTTCAAGCAGAAAGACACTAGATGTGGACCAGATTGAATCAAAGATTGGAGAAAATCTGATGTTCAATAGGATTTTGATCAGACAACCGGTCAAGGAGGAACCCAAACAGAGGAGAGCATTGTTTAGGGTGAGATGCAAAGTGCTATCTAAAGTGTGCAAGGTGATAGTTGATCTAGGCTCAACTAACAACATCATATCAGAAGATGCAGTTAGGAAGTTGAAACTCATGAGAATACCCCACACTAGCCCTTACAAGGTGACTTGGTTGAACAAAGGATAGAGTGTGCTAGTCAATGAACAGACTTGGGTAGAGTTTTCTATTGGAGGATAGAAGGATAAGATCCTTTGTGATGTGTTACCTATGGATGCATGTCACTTATTACTAGGAAGACCCTGGCAATTTGATAGGAAGGTGATCTATGATTGAGAGGAGAACTCCATTTCCTTTAAGAAGGACAGCAAGACCTTCAAAATTTAGTCCTTGATAGAGAATGAAGAGGGAACTTCAAGAACACCTAGTGTCTTATTGGCTACTGGTAAAGAGTTCTTAAACTTGCTACATGAGGTAGAGATAGTGAAGTGTGCCATCTTTGTGAAACCAAAGGAGGAAGAAGACAAGTTGCAGGCAGAGATACCCAAGGAGGTGAAGCACATGTTGCAAGAGTATAAGGACATAGTGAGTGATGGAGCACCTACAACACTCCCACCAAGAAGGACTATAAGTCATCAAATAGACTTTTTTCCTGGTGCATCCTTACCTAACAAGGCTGCATATAAGCTCACACCTGATTAGAAGAAGGAGGTAGCAAGGCAAGTATAGGAGTTATTGGAACAAAGACTGATTAGGAAGAGCATCAGCCCATGTGCAGTCCCGATAGTGCTAGCATCAAAGAAGGGAGGCAAGTGGAGACTTTGCACTAACTCAAGAGCAATCAATAGGATCACCATTAGGTATAGGTTTCCTATTCCTAGAATAAAGGATCTAATGGACTGTTTAGGAGGGGCTATGTATTTTACCAAGCTAGACCTTAAAAGTGGTTATCACCAGATAAGAATTAAGGAGGGTGATGAGTGGAAGACTGCTTTAAAGACCACAGAGAGATTGTATGAATGGCTTGTGATGCCATTTGGACTCACCAATACTCCAAGAACCTTCATGAGGTTGATGAATGAGGTGTTGAAGGATTTCATAGGTAGATTTGTGGTGGTGTACCTAGATGACATTCTCATCTATAGCAGAACCAAAGAGGAGCACCTTGAGCATTTGAGGTTAGTCTTAGAGAGGTTGCATGAGGAGAAGTTACCAATCAACCTAGAGAAGTGTGACTTCTTGAAATAAGAGCTGGTCTATTTAGGATTTGTGGTGTCTAAGGGAACCTTGAAGATGGATCCAAGCAAAGTGGAGGCAATCTTGAATTGGCCTGGACCTAAAACAGGGACTAAAGTTAGGTGTTTTCATGGATTAGCTCAATTCTATAGGAAGTTTGTGACGAACTTCAGTGGTATATGTGCACCAGTCCTTGACACCATTAAAAGAGGCCTTAAAACTAAATTTAAATGGATTGCGTAGGCTGACAAAGCATTTCAAATGTTGAAGCAAGAAGTAGCCACAAAACCTATCCTACTCCTACCTACATTTGATAAGCTATTCACCTTGGAGTGTGATGCAAGTGGAATTGTAGTAGGTGGTGTATTGAGTCAAGAGGGAAGACCTATGGCATTTTTCATTGAGAATCTTAATGAAGCAAAGAAGAAGTACTCAGCCTATGACCTAGAGTTGTATGCATTAGTGCAGTCTCTAAAGAAATGGAGGCATTACCTACTCCCAAAAGAATTTGTGGTGTTCACAGACAACCAGGCATTGAGTTACTTTAATACTCAAGAGAAGCTGAGCAATAAACATCTGAAATGGATGGAATACCTCCAATCCTTCACATTCACCATCAAGCATAAGAAGGGGCAACTTAACAAGGTGGCAGATGCATTGAGCAGGAAGTTGTTGACAGTTCAAGAACTACAATTGCAGAGCATAAGAATAGATGGTTTCAAAGACCTCTATGAAGGAGATGAAGACTTCTCATCAGTTTACAAGGTTTGTAAGGAGTTTGAGAACCATTTCCATGGTGAGTATACAGATTACACTCTCCAAAATGGTCTCTTGTTCAAAGGTAACCAATTGTGTGTACCAAGGGGATCCATGAGGGAGAACCTCATCCAAGAGAAACATAATGGTAGTTTAAGTGGACACTTTGGAGTCAAAAAAACCTTGGATTTAGTACAGAGGTACTACTATTGGCTAAAGTTTCCAAGAGATGTGAAAAGGTATGTAGAGAAATGTGGTGTATGCCAAAGAGCAAAAGGAGGATCAAGCAATGTCGGTCTCTATCAACCATTACCGGTCCCAAATAGACCTTGGGAATGTATAAGCATGGAATTTGTAGTTAGACTTCCCAAGACTAAAATAGGTATGGACAACATCTATGTGGTAGTAGATAGATTTTCCAAGATGAGTCATTTCATACCATGTAAGACTACACATGATGCTAGCTATGTTGCACATCTCTTCTTCAAAGAGATTGTTAGGATTCATGGACTCCCTTTAAGCATTATTTTAGACAGGGACAACAAGTTCATGGGCCATTTTTGGCAAACATTATGGAGGAGACTAGGAACTAACTTGTCATTTAGCTTAGCTTACCATCCCCAAACAGATGGTCAAACTGAAGTCATCAATAGGGTGTTAGGAAATTTGTTGAGGTGTCTAACTAAGTAGTATGGTCAGACATGGGACCTTGTTATTCGTCAAGCAGAGTATGCATACAATGATAGTATGAATAGGACCACTGGTAGAAGTCCTTTTGAGGTTGTGTATGGTAGACATCCAAGAGGAGTATGTGAGTTGAGAGACCTTGGTACTTTGGAGATGAAGAGTGGGCAAGCAGAGGAACTCACTCAAACCATCAAGGAAGTCCAAGAACAGGTTAAGAATTCCATCCTTGAATCCACTCAAAAACTAAAGGCAAAAATGGATGAGAAAAGGAGAGAAGTTTAGTTCAAGGTGGGTGACTATGTGATGGCCCATTTGAGTAAAGATAGGATGCAAAGTGGTAAGCCTACCAAACTGCAAATGAAGAGGGTAGGACCTTATCAAATTCTGGCAAAATATGGTGAGAATGCCTATAGGGTTGATTTACCTTCAGACTTAGCCATTTCACCAGTCTTCAACATAGTTGATCTGGTCATGTACAAGGCTGAGATAGTAGGGCAGACTGAGAGCCAAGCCAAGGTACTACAAGACTTGGATGTGAATACCTTACCTCAAGTGAAGAAGCCTATAGCAAAGGAGATTTTGGAGTCAAGAGTGAAGAAGTCTACCAGACACCAGGTCTACATGGAGACCTTAGTGAAATGGGCTGATAAACCATTATCTGAAGCTACTTGAGTAGAGGAGAGTAGGTTCAAGACACTTGGAATAGACCCGTCTCTCATTTCTTCTTCTATTTCTTAATTGTGTGTAGAGGAGGAGTATGGTGTAGGATCACCCTTCCAAGCTCTCCCTCCTTCTTTTTTTGTTGATGTTATGCTTCTTTTGAAGCCTTTGTATATAAAATAATAAGCCATGTGCTCATAGGTCCTAGTTAGGGTCCTAGTTGAGGTTTTAAGGGTTATAAGGCAAGATTGTGATTTTATTGAAATTGGAGGGTATGTGTGTCTTTGTGGTGTTTAGGGGTCCTTCATAACATGGTGGTGTCCTTAGGTTTTCCCAATGTGGGTTTAGTAGTCATGAAAAGCAACATTGAGAAAGTTGCTCAAAAGTTGCAAAAGTTGCATGACAACTTATAAAAGTTGTCAAGCAACTTTTCCACCAAGAGGTATAAATCCTTAGTTTGGCATGGACAACCCTAATATGGGCACACAAACTGATGCAAAGGTGGTATAATTATTTTCAAACCCTAAGTTAATGGGTTGGATGTCAGAGATTGTACAACTCAAGCAAACTGAATTGACTATGACTGTTTTGTTGGTTACCAGTCAGTTTGAATGAATCTACCGAGCAAGTTAATGGATTGATTTGATTGAAAAACTATGTGAAATGTATTCTATGGTTTAAATAATTCCATTGTGAGTGATTATATTAGCTTTTTATTTGCTGGTTGAGGGTGGTTGTAAATAGTTTGTAAATTGCAGTCTCACTGTCCAGTTTTGGACTGGTTTGGGCAAATAAAGTCATAACTCCATTCCCCATTATGGAATCACCATGAAACCGTGGAGAATGGAAGTGAAGACCCTGTACAATAGTTCCATGCAAGTAGGGCCCTTGAAAATTCAAGGAGGCCAAACAAAGACCCACTCCTAGGCGAGACTGGACAGTGCCCGACTAGGAGAGGTCAAGTTGCAGAGGTCTTGAAGACCAAGGTTGGTCAGAGGAGAGTGCACCCTTTGGAGGAGGTTCAGAGGAGTGAGTGAAGAATCATTGGTGTGAAGGAGGAGCCTACACCAATCCAAATAAGGTGCTAAAACTCAAAACACTCACTGTGACCCAGGCAGACCCTAAAAACCCTCACAAAAACCCTTGAAAACCTTAAAATCCACCTAGGACAGTGTACTGACACTTGGAGGCCTAAAACCTAGAAAATCCTTGAGTTCTTGCCAAATGAATGGCAGTCCATTTTGGGAGTTTGGGTTGTTTGTGCATCATTTGTGAGAGGGAGCCCTAAAGGACTGGGTAGGAGGCCTAATTGGTCTTAATTCTTGTAGCCCTATTTGAAGGCAAAAACACAAAATAGTGAAATCGGTAAGGGGTTGGAATCTTGAAACCTCTTGGGGGAACATGAATGGGTGGAAAAAATATTAATTTGACCTGAAATAACCTTTCTTAGACCTTGGAAGGTGTGGAACAAGCTTAGCCCTTATTAGCCTTAGTAAGGGGTTTTGGAGTCTCATGAGTAGGTGAGACCTTAGGAGTAGTATTTCAACTCATTGGTGGGTTGATTGGGAAAGGTTAGAGGATTCCTCAAGCAAAGGAAGTCCTAGAGACCATAGGGTGTGAGGAGAACACCAGGTGATCCAAGAGAAGGATCCAAGAGCATAGACTAGGCTAGTCTATCCCCAAACCCCCCATCCCATCATGAGGCCCCCAAGAGGCGATTCAATACTCAAAAATAAAAATTGAGTGTTGTTAATCACCTTTCTCTTCACCCAAGGTCCACAAAGGCGAGGGGAGAGGATACTTGGTGTAATGGCAGGTCCACCCTATGGATGTGCAAACACATCAAACATGGAGAACACTTGTTTGTTTAATCTCTCATTGCAAAATGTGAGTTCATTTTAGAAACCTAAAAATGACAAGGTGATTTGTTCATTTTAAACCAAGATTTGGAAGATGTGTGTTCATTTTAGCCAAGATTTCAAAATGACAATGTTTGTTTTAGACCAACATAGAAAAGTGTGATTGTTCATTTTAGCCAAGATTGAATAATTATTGTTCATTTTAAACCATGTGCTTGCACAAATCAAAATTTTCTATCCTAGGATTGATCAATTTGCCAAATTAAAATGTGAAGAAAAATTTACAAATTTGAAACCTTCAACACCTGCAAAACAATTTGTTAGAAAACCAACCTTGAGATCCTATAGTTGCACATTGTTAGACAATTTTGTTATAAAAAATTAAAGCAAATTTGAAAAAAATGACTTAAAGAAATGATTTATGGAGGGAAAAATATCGTAATACTTACAAAACCCAATATGTTATTTTTTTTAACAATTTTCCCTACTTTCATTTGTCTCATCCTTCTTGCAAATCATTGTAGCAACATATAATAAAGATACTAGTACCACTCCACAAATTTTCAAAGTCAACAACCCAACCACCCTAAATTGTGAATCACAAGGCACATGTAGGTGGAGGTTCCACCATCAAAATGCCTCTACATTGGGGCTAACTAAAACTAACTTCATTGCAAGCAAGCTACATACCTCCAAGCTCACTTGATATTATGATTAAAATTACCAACACCAGTGAATATAAACTAAGAAAGATCCTCTACATGGGTAATATAGGAGTGAATCCCAACTACAAAGGCCAACAATAGGTTTTCACAGTTGGAGGAAGTGAATTTCTAAAGTACTCTCTACCTAGTTAAAAAAACAAATATGTCACTTTGATTGTGTAATGCAAATAAAGCCTTTGAAACTTGCAAGCTAATATCTTTGAATTGCATGACTTATGTGTGTCAGAAATAATAGCCTAAGCAAAACACAAGGTACATAAGCTATCATAAATATAGGTATCCAGTGTTTGGAAACACCTTGAAAATAGAAGTCACCCCACCAAAAGTTATCCTGTATGGCTTGAATGAGTAATAGTATGATAGTAGGCCCCTCCTTAAGTGAGCATCGATACATTGCAAGTAAGTCACCTTTGTGCTCGAAATGTACTTCTTAGGATTGCATAAGCACATTTGTAACATGATACTGATTGGTATGCCACTAAGAAAGTATAGTGTATTCTTTGTTTGTGTTGTAAGGAGTTTTAAATACTTCCATGCAAATGCAATTGATAGGTGTAAAGTCATGTCCAACAACTACTGCTACTGTCCTCCCCATCGTAGCTTTTAAACAAGGCATGAAAATCTATCAATAGCATAGAAAATCTATCAATAGCAACTTTCAAGCAACTACCACATCTTTTTTTTGTCATTAAATTCCCTGTGGGTGTCATGAGGGAATGTGGGAATAAAGAATGGACCTTGATGAAATAGAAAAAGTCTCAAAGATATGTGTGCTCATAGAATGCTATTATTACAACATGCACAAAAAAGGGTTTTAAATGGTGCAACATATGTGAACTTCACACTTGATCAAAGAGTACTATATGAGCTTCACTATCAAATGATTACATTTGGAAAGGTATTTTTGACAAAAAGAAAACCAAACTACAATGCATGTCCAATGTGATTTGAATGTAAGCACTTTGCAAATATTATTAGCAATGCAGGACTCATTTTGCAAGCTCCACAAGAAAAATCATCTTCATCGACAAACACATACACAAACACATATTTTGTACTATTGGCAAATGCACACTCCAATGAGAAATTGTAGGTGATTGAAGGTATTGTCATTCATGGCAACCTTACAATCATATGACACCGGTAGGCACCGACATCGATAGACTCTACACCGGCATATAGTTCACCGACACTGAAAAGAAAGATTATCGGCACCCTGGCCGACAGGAACTTTGTTTAATTGTATTTTATATTTAATTGTAAAAACTTTTTGTAAGCTGACATGGCAGATTATAATAAGACTCATTTAAGTATGAGATCTTGTATATCATTTAGGATATATAGAGATGGAAGAATCATTGCAAACCTAATGTGTGAATTGTAAGGCAGATTTTGGATAAGGGTTTATGATTATTGCAGAGCTTAAATTGGTACTGAACCTGGCATAGAAGATACTAAACTGAAGCAATACATGACATTGGATTTGTGTAATCCATTTTTGTAATTCAGTGAGACTTATTTTGTAACTGAGTAGTGAGCTCTAGGCACTTGGCCTTCCTGCATGTGCAGGCCCCTATTGTAACAGTAATATTCTTTTATTGGCCAGTAAGCGAATATTGTGGGTCACAAATCCCACCGAGGTTTTTCCCACACCGGTTTTCCTCATTAAAATATTATGTTATGGTTGTTATTCTTATTTACTACATTAATTTTGGTTTACCAGTACATAGTTTTGAATTGCTTTTCATATAATAAGTTAAGAAAATTCTTTAATTGGTCAGATACTGATTCACCCCCCCCCCTCAGTATCTTTGGTAATCCTAACATGTAATAGATAGACACATACACTCACAAATGAAAAATATCTAATTCTTCAATGATTTGTTCTTAAATATTTAACTATCTAGCCGCGTTAGAAAATTTGTTAAGAAAATGCTATGGGCAACCAAATTCAACAAATAAAACTTGCAAGAAAAGTTAATTGGTAATGTAAAGTTAGTTTTACAACTTTTACTAGTGTTCTCCTCTTTCCTACATTGTCGTGGAGTTTTATAGCATCGTACGTGAGCTATTTGATAAAAATATTTGAGGAAGCTATCTAGTGAATAGATGATTCATAGATTGGGAAAGACAGGCAACTCTACATTCTTGAACATCATTAAAACTGGGCATGCCAAAATGTCTCACATAAAATGGTTAATGGGATTAGCGATCATTATAAATCAAAAACATTTTAAATGAGATATCCAAAAATATTGAAATAAAAGTATAATGAGAGACAAACAACATCAATAAAATATACTCAAGACACTCCCATCACTAATGACTCTTTCTTGTCCTCCTCATCTCTATGAACTGCATTGCTTAAAGTTTGACAAATGGAGAGTGGGAGAGATAGGTGGAGTTAAATGTGGAATTCTCTCAAACTAGCATAATGACATGGTATGGATGAGTGGATGTGGACTAGATTATGATGTCAAAGTGACAACGTATGGATGTAATAGATAATTTGACAACATAATGCTATTAAAATGAAGTGATTATTTGGGATGAGAGAAGTTCTCAATTTATAGAGTTCAGAGATCTGAAATGGATGGTCGATATTGGAAGTGAAGTGGAGGGTTGATATTAAAAGGGAGTGTGGTCCCAGATTTGAAGACTTAGCCTTCTGACAAGTGTCACAAGGGGAAGTGGGGTGGAAGGGTAAGTGTGTTCACACATGTGTAAGCACACATGGGGAAGATCATGAAAGGGACATGTCTATGACATGTGAGAGATATGGTGGCTATGAGGTGACTTGTGAGTCACATGTTGAAAAAGTAGAGGGCTAGTGAAAGTGGCACGTCTATGGCATGTGTAAGGGGTAGGTTGACTTGTGAGTCAGATGTGGACTTGGGTAGATGTGTAGTATTTAAAAATTGAATAAATACTAACTGAAATTAGGATTAGGTTAATTATCTTAATGGGGGATTAATAGGTGAGTTTGTAGGAATCACTAAATTGGCCTAAATAATTATGAATTAATTTAACTAATTGGCATTAATAGGGGGATTTCCTAAGGCTAAGTTTGATTTATCAAAATAAATCAAACTTTAGGAGAAAATGGAAAGGGGGAATTAATTAAATATGATTTAATTAATTTAGGGGGACTAAAGGGATAACATGATTAAATTGATTAATTATGCGACATGGGCTAATTAATTAAATATTAATTTATTTAATTTTACGTGTCTACACCATTATCACCTTTTTTTTTTGTGTGTTTATGGCTGATGAATTGGGTTATCTTCTTCAAGAAACCAATCATATTAGACTTATCAAAAGGATTCATATTCCACAAAATAAGGTTGTTATAAAAGCTCATTTTTCTAATGATAGTATGTTGTTTTTGCAAAATTCTAAGGAAGAGTTATAGAATACCTTGGACATCTTGGAACTATATTGTTCTATCTATGGTTCTTAATTAGCTCATAATAAGGTTAAATTTATGATGTCTTGATATAGGCCTATACTTAAGAAGACTCCCAAGGAATGGAAGAAAAGTGAACATGGGAAGATTACTAAATATCTTTGACTTTGTAGAAGAATTCACTACTGATAAGGGCATTAGAGGGATAGGGTATAACCCTAGCCTTAACATATTGGACCAATGGTTCAAGGCCCCTAGAATAAATAAGCCTAGGTTGTTGGTAGGTGTAGAAGAGAAAGTAGATGGTACAATGATAAGGACACTGAAAGACACCTTTGTTCTAGAGGTAGCTATAGTTGCAACTCATTTTGGTACTTTTTCACAAGCTATTGCCGGAGAGGAAGAGAAAAAGTCATAAATCATTGAAAAGAAGGAATGTTGCCTTGAATGCAACTTATAATGACTTGTACATGGAAAACATCAGATTAAAGAAAGAATTGGTATAAAAAGAATTATATGCCTCTTCTTACATAGTGATGATTGAGTACCAACCCTCTCCTCCTCAAACTCAAAGAGAGAAAACATAATTCATTGAGAGAGATGACAGTGTTCCCATCTCCCCATATGAAATTGAGTGTAATGCCCGCCAAAATACCCTAGAGAAAATAACTAAACTAACTAGGAAATAGAGAAAAAAAAATTTAAACATCTACTAATGCAACATAGTAAACTACCATTACTCCAAATAATAGATTAACATCACATGAAATACATGAAAAATTATGAACATAACCATATCCATAACAACATATAACACAAGAGGAAATAACATCATAACAATTATCATTTCAATGCTTACACCTAATATTTCATTCATTTATTCATTCCCTAGAGTATCTTAACGTCACTACTTATAACAACTCTTAAATCATAAATTCATTTTCATCTAATAGGCTATATGCACATAGTTCAATCATTTCATATTCAATTAATTTTCCTATCTGCTATGAAATCACTAACCACATATGTATATTCTACCATGACCCATTAACCTTTAAGTTAATTTTAAAGTACCAAACCAAGTGTTCCTAATTCCCATATAAGAAATGTGTAATGCGTATTCTTAAGGAAATAATCTAGTTCCGTTTGTAGGAGAAGGATATATATACACGCACACACACATACATATACATATATGTATACATATATATATATATACATATACATATGCATATATACATATATATATACATACATATATACATACATATATATACATGTATATATATAGATACATATGTATATACATATATACATATACATATACATACATACATACATACATACATATATATATATATATATACATACAAACATGTATATACATATGTATATATATATCCTTCTCCTACAAATGGAACTAGATTATTTATGTATACACCTAAAAATGGTTTGAAGATAATTATTTGAATAAGCAATTATTTGATTAATCCTCCTCTCCAATTTAATTGAATTCATCAACAATTTGATTAAATCCCCCTTTTTCATCTACTTATTAATAAATCTAAGGATTTATTTAATAGGTTCATTTCAATAATCTCCTTTGATTAATTAATTCTTCTCCATCAAAATCATTTCTTCTAATCCTCTAATTAATTAAAACAAATCAAATATGAGTTGTTGAAATTAATTAGCCTTTTCTTATTATTTGAATTTTTAAATTCAAATTCTCCTAACTTTTAAGCACCTAACCTAACCATTCCTAAACCTAACCCATTCCATTTACCCACATGTCCCCTTTCCTTTAACACTTTACCCTCTCATGTTTGTGACACTTGTCATTCACTGTTCCCTTTCATCTAACCTCTTCTAGAATCTTTGTGACACTTGTCACTAAGTGTTCCCTTTCATCTAACCTCTTCTAGAATCTTTGTGACACTTGTCACTAAGTGTTCCCTTTCATCCAACCTCTTCTAGAAGCCTCTTGACACTTGTCACTAAGTGTTCCCTTTCATCCAACCTCTTCTAGAAGCCTCTTGACACTTGTCACCATAGAGATGATACATGTTCCCTTTAATCCAACCTCTTTGCCAACCTCCAATTTAACTATTGATCTTCAGACTTAATCTTGACCATTGATTCCTACCACCTCACCCCTAGCCTTGGAACTCCTATAAATAGACCCCATTTTGGAGAAATAATCATCCCATCTCATTTGCATTCAAGCATTGTTATTATAGGCATATAGCTCTTAGCAAATCATTCTTAGAAATGTTATCATGTTTAATTTTAGCTTAATTGCTTCTTCATTCTAGCTCATTTTCTAGAATAATCATGAAATCATGTAGCTTAATCATGATATCAATTTTAGCTTAATTAAATCTTCATCATTTAAATCCTCCATTTAAGTGTAGTCAAGTCACTGGAATTTGCATAACTAGATCTGAGAGCAAAATTCATACTCGCATTTACTAGGAGGCAATAGATCGATTAGCTATGGTTTTATCTTTCATTGATTAATTTTCTAACCATTGCTTGTAATGATTTATTGAGTGTGTTGTGTTGCAGCTGTAGGCATAACAGGTACACACTTCATAGAAACACGACATTTTGGTGCCCACCGTGGGGCTGGAGCCTCACATATATCTTTCTAATATCTTGTCTAGTTCTTGCAAATACAAATTTAACGCATTTGTAATCCAAATTTATGCCTATCCTAACTCTTTTCTACAAATCAATTGTCAAAGATACGCTTGTCAAAGACTAAATTCAAAACAAATCAATGGCTACTAATGGATTTATTTTGCAAGTTTCCTAAAAGAATTCAACAAAACTTTGTGTATTCATTAAAGTTATTTTAGGAACACTTGATTTTGGCTAAAAATGAACAATCATGTATGTTGTGTTTTTTATGATAGGTGAGTATGCTCTCACCTTTCTTAGATGATCAGAAAGCTAGACTCATCTTTTTCTTTCATTAGTGCATATCTTTAGTAGGCCTACCCTCTCGAGGAGATAAAAACTCTTAAAGTCATTATGGCCATTGTGAGGGGAATGACCTAAGTGGGAACGGCTAACGCCAAGTAATTCAACCCACTATAAAATAAATATGATTTGATGAAAATCAAGTCAATAATAGTGCTTGGGAATAGCTCTCCTTTGTACCTTTGGGTATATCAAACCTTAGTTTTCAAGGCTGGGAGACCTCTTAATTAAGTATTATACCTCGACGTGCCGAATAGATCCCTTACTAGTGCCGGTTAAACTAGAAGCTACCCGATTCACCTCTGAAAGGGTGATAATCTTTGTGCAAGAGAGATAGAAACTCTCCCAAGACACTTTCCATATCATGCCCCCATTAGCATTTGGAGTCGAATAATACGACATTGAGAATCCATTGTGTGATGCTCAGTGGTCGTATTTTGATTAGCTATTGGGTGTGTACCTAAGTCAACAAGCAAAGGTTTTCATTCTCAGCCAATTTCCTTGGAGTTTAGCTTGATTGGAGTCACTTATCACAATTGTGTGTCTGCTATGTATTCATCCCTAAATTGATAAATCAAACAGTTAAAAGTGGAAAACAAAAGCAAAACATCAAAATTCACTAATCAAATTCAGCAAAACAAACATAGTTCTCATTGTCCTATTCTCTGTTGTACGAGTCAGGTTATTTGTCGTATGAGGAATATGTTTTGTCATATGATTCATAAAGTTTTGTCATATGAGTCTCTTCTTTTTCAAAGGAAATTTCTAATTTGTCATCTGGTCTTGTATCTTTTGTTATTTGGGGTTGTGTATTGTGTCATACGAGTCTCTGTTTTGCCAGTCCAGAGCTGTGTCTTGCATGACTTTTTCAGGTTTGTCATTCTGCTTGATCAATTTTTAGTATTCATATTATCTATCATTTGATGCTTAAATTGTCTTCTTGGTTTGCTTGGTCAAGTTATCATCTGTCAAAATTACACTTTAGAACATATACACCTCAAGATTTTCAAGTGCTCACCCTCAACAAGTTCAAAATCTAAACATCTCAAAGTGCATTATCACCCTCTTTGATAAACTAATCACTCAAACATAGTTTCTCATCAGGATCAATCATCCTTTATCATGAAACTAAAATGTTTGGTGTAGCGTCCTAAAATTGTGACACTTGCAATTTCAACTGCATTTGGGTCTTCATGATGGCGATGCAACACGGAACCTAAATGGAGACCCCAAAACTTGCTTATAACGCCAAAAACTGCATTTTTCAGCACCCTGGCCTGATCCTCCTTGCACCCTACTGTCCCTGGAGGTGGGACCATGTCGCCCAGCACCCTGGTCCCTGGCCCTATTTTGGGCCCGGTCTCTTATGGGGCTTCGGGTCTTTAAGTTTGCAAATTGGAAAATAATTTTCCTAGGTTGGCCTAAGGTCAGGAAAATTAGTCTATCAGCCCTAATTGACAAGTATAAACTACATTTCCTCTCTCAAAAGAGGGAGGAGGACATATGTGAGTAAGGTGTGAAAGCAATATTCAAGCATTCAAACATTCAAGCATTCAAGCATTCCTTCAAGCAATTGATCATTCTAAGTCTCCATTCAAGGCTAAGTGTTGCATTCAAGACAAGGATTCAACCATTGAAGAGGAGATCACTTACAACACATTACATGCTACATGCATTACACCTTCGCATGTAAGAATACAAACATTCTTACAACAAAGTATCAGTACTTATTTACATTACAAACATTTACATTTACAACATTCTCATTTCTTGGTTAATTCCAAAACTGGGGTTTGACCTAAAGGCAAACCCCTCATCCCTAACCCCCCAATCATCCTCTCTTTTCTGTGTGTAGGTTGCAGGTACGCGGCTGTAATTGAAGATCTGGAATCCTTGTGCAGAGATGAACAGATCCCCCTTCGTTTCGTGGATTTTTTGGAGGACCGTGTGCACGTCGGGCACCATCGTCCCGTCAACTTTCGCTCAAATTTGCAGAACAGCACCGTCTCGACATTTTACTACTAATTCCATGTCCGCAGCTTCATATCATATTCCTATCTCTGTTTATAAGTGAATCTTTCCTACTTTACATGCATTCCTAGTTCAATCTTTCTATCTACATTTCTTTACAAAAGAGGGTATCCTTGATGTCTTAACCCTTGAAACTCATATAGAATCCAATCTTGCATTGTGTGGGATTGGATCTTGTTGATTTCAACCCCTCTTTTGAATGTAAAGTCTCTCCTAAGTGAAAACCATCAACCCTAGTGACTCTCCCTTCTCTCTCCTTGGAGATTGGGGAGGAGAGAACGACTAGGGTTCAATTTTTCCACTTTACATTTTGGTGAACCCGACGTGAACATCCTCATTCTGATTATTCATGGTTAGATCTGAAAATTTTGTTTCCTTAATTACATTTCCATGTTTGATCTTTTGCAAATTTTAGAGGTTGATTGCATAAAAACCCTAAAATTTTCTTTTTAAGTAATTAAACTTGTGAAATGTTTAATTGTTAAGGCTTGTTTTAGATCTACCCTTATATTGCAAATTATCAATTCATATTTGTGCTTTAATTCTGAAAATTAAGTGGTTAAGTTTCAAAACCCTAATTTTTAAAACCTTCTTGATTCAACCTTTGATTGATAATTTCACTAATCAAAACACCTCCAAATCGGCTGTAACTTTGGATTCCGCAATAAAATCACAATATCTTTCATCCCTGAAAATTTGGAAAAAAGTTGCGAGGACTGTGTGCACCCCGAGCGCCATCGTCCCCGACATTTTTTCTGAAATTTTGGGAGCTAGATCTTACTGTATTTTTCTGCTAAAATCCAGAATTTTGGCTGATTTTATCAATTTTAACACCTTCAAAATTAAAGTCAAAGTTGGTCTAGCGATTGCTTGGATTGAGGCTTCTAATCATTCAAAAATTGTTGAAATTGAAATTCATGTCAAAATTGTGTTTCTTACAGTCCTAAATCTGAAAAGTGTGTTAGCATTCATTCGAAATTTCAGTGTTTTATTCAAATTTTTACAATTTGTGACTTTTGAAATTAAGTGTCTAATTGCGATAACCTTGATTTCCACTTTCAAATTTGAATTTTGCGTGAAATTGAGTCAACTTTTAAATTTCAAAGCCTGCATTGCTTTCAGTATTCCCTCTAAAATCATAAAATTCAAAATTTTAGTTTCCCCCTCTTTATCAAAATTCAAATTTTACATTTTTCAACAATCTTGGTAGGGTTCAATTTTGAGATTGCAACTTTAATTTGGCCTATCTACAGATCGTAAAATCACTCAATTTTTTCAGATTAGCTTTAAAATCATCATTACTCTCATCCCTGAAAATTTCGAAAAAAGTTGCGAGGACCGTGTGCACTCCGAGCGCCACGGTCCCGGACATTTTTTCCAAAATTTCGAGAGATTGTCTTGATTGCATTTTACAGCTTAAATCTAGGAGATTGGCTGATTTTATTGAGATTTGCTACCTCTAAAATTCAAAATCTTCTCTCTTTCTTTAGTGCATGAGTTTTACAACAATAAGCCCTACTTACACTATTCCCGTTAGACGAAGCCTTAGAATTAAGTCCTTCCAAGGTGTAATTACTGAGGAGATGGAACCTAATTTGAATGGCCTTTTTAACGAGGACATGGGTAATTCCTCTAATCCTCTTAATGATGAAGAAGCTCTCCATGAGGTTTCTGTAGAACAACTTTCAAAATTGGATAACCAATTTGATGATTTTCGACAATGGATGTCTCAAGAATACCCCGATAGCGAAGCTCTTTCATTAATTGAGGGTCTAAAACATATGGTTCAAAGTGATAAGAATGGAATTGATATTTTGTGTGGTATTGCACACATTGTGGATTCGAATGTGATGCCTATGAAGAGTTGTGCTGAAACTTTAGGTTTTACACAACCTCCTACTCAAGTCAATCATTCTATTCCTTTGACGACTCCTATTGCTAGTATACCTACTTTCACATCAAACATAATGACTACTTCAATACAAGACATTCCTCCTATGATCACTAGTCATGGGGGCAATCCTTCTTCTTCAATCAACCCTCTTCCTTCATTTAATCCAACTTCTTCATTCATTCCTTCAATGAGTGTCCCTATTATATCTCCACAAATGAACATGACGCAAGGGGGCAATTCATTTAACCCTTCCATTCCTCCTTGTAGTGTTCCTCCTTTCCAATCATCTCCTATTACTAACTATCATAGTGTCCCACCACCTTACTCTCTACCTTCTTTCAATAACATAACACCTCCATCACAATCTAACATGTCTAATATGAACTCTTCGATTGAAGCGACCATTAACAATCTTGCACAAACTGTCTCTTCTTTACAGCAACAAATTGCCTCTATGAATAAATCTAAGTTTAGTGTGCCCACATTTGATGTTGCGAGCCCACTTTCTCTTGACATTGTCCGAGCTATTCCCCCTAAACATGTTGAAATTCCACATTTGGAGCTTTATAATGGTAAGGGTGATCCTCTAACACATGTTAAGACCTTTCAAACAATATGTACCGATTTTGCTTATGACCAAAGGTTGCTTGCAAAATTGTTTACTAGAACATTAAGAGATAAAGCCCTACAATGGTATTTCTCATTGCCTTCCTATTCTATTTCTTCTTTCGAACAACTTGCAAGTGCTTTCATTCAAAAATTTCAAAACAATATAAGTCCTAAAGTTACTTTGATTAATTTAATGCATTGTAAACAAGGTGTTAAAGAAAAAGTGACTGATTTCATTGGTAGATATAAGCATTTGTATGCTCAGATTTCTTTTCCAGTACCTGACAATGATATTCAAAGAATCTTTATTTCTAATTTACAAAAAGATATTAGAGAAAAACTCCTGTTTTCTGAGTTTACTTCTTTCCAACAGTTGTGCGCAACTCTTCACAATTATCAACTGACTGTGAGTCAAATGGAACAAGCAAATCCTATGACTCCGAGTGATAAGGGTGATAGTAGTCAACAACCATTTGGGAAGTTTAAACCAAACAGAGAGTCAATTAAATTCAATGAAAACATCATCAACAACAATGTGAATGCAGCATCAGGTGTGCCTCCTATTTCTAAGTTTTTCAGGAAAGAAAGAAAGTTTACTCCTTTGAATGAATCATTGCATAGTATTATGAATAAGTTATTGGAACAAAATGTGCTTACTCTCCCTCCTATAAGATAAATAGATCCTGCAAAGATTAATTCACCCTATTTTGATAACAAATCTTTTTGTCAATTTCATCGTCATCTTGGGCATGATACTGAAAAATATTTTGCTTTGAAGGGTAAAATTCAAGATTTGATTGATAATAAAACTATCTCTGTTTCTGGTGTGAATGATAAAGGCAACACATCTGTAGCTCCTCCAAACCAAAATCTTCAGATTTTTACTGATCCATTGCCTTCTCATACCTCTAATGCGATTGATACTACTGATTCCTCTATCTCACCTGGTGATCTTGTGTCTATGACTCCTAATGTGATTAACTTTGTGGAGCAGCAGAAAATCTCTAAAGAACCTTCCATCACATTTGATTCCAGTGAAACTATCAGGGCACTTGATGGTCCTTTATATGTAGTTGCAAAAGTCAAGAATACACCTTGCCGTGGAGTGCTTATTGATCCTTCTTGTATGATTAATGTCATTACTGAAGAATTTCTTTTTACTTTGCAATTGAATCAAGTGATCTATGATGAAACAAATGTGGTTGTGAAACTATTTGATGCATTTTCTTCTCCTACAATTGGTTCTATTACATTACCTATTGAGGTCCATAACAAATCCCTTGATGTGGACTTTGCTATTATTCCATCATCTGAACAATTTCATGTGAAGCTAGGCTATCCTTGGCTATCTTCCATGAAAGCTATTGATTCTCCTATTCACAAGTGTTTGAAATTTCCCCATAATGGTGAAGTTGTTACTGTCAATCATAGTCTCTTTAAACCAGCTGAAAGAACTTCTAGTGTTCCTATTGATTACTTTTGGCCTAAACAATTCCAATCTCTTCCTCCGTGAAGTGATCATCTTTTCAAATCTTATCAAAAGTGGAAAAAAGATATGATCCTTTCTCTAAGTGAACCTAGAACACCCAAACTTGACATTCCTATCATTCTTGAGAAAGAAGTTCTTCCTTTGAAAGATAAAACTAATGTCTTTCCTCAAGAAGATTCCCAACCCATTCCTATGGATGTGACTATGCCTATATCTAATAAACTTCCTAAAAGTAGACCTATACCTCCTCGTCATGATGGGCTTGGTCTCCTTCCTAAACCAAATATTCCTCCCTTATATGGAGCAGTTCCTCCTCCTTCCTCTTATGGAGAGAAGAGACCTTCCTCTTCTCCTATTATTCAACCTAAGAGACCACAACCTAAACACCCAAGTGATAAGGATGAGAACATTCCTCCTCCTCAATCTCCTAATCTTCCTACTAAGACTAGATGAAATCGTTCTGCACGTGAACACCGACGAAAGCGTCGTCTTAGAGCTCAGGCAGCTGCTTCTCAAACTTTGCAATCCCCAAAAACACCTTCAGCTAGTATTATTCCATTTTCTCCTCAGCCGAAAATTGAGCCGAAATCTCCTAAACATAAGATGCATGATGGTCTTGATCCTGTGCGAGTTAAAGATCCTATTTTTATAAATCTTGATGATGATATAGATGAAAATGTTATTCATGATGAAAATGTTACTCCTGTGCATTCTGATAGTGAATATGAATATGTTGATGTTGATAACCATTTATCTAACGCATTTTCTAAAGCACTTATCCTAGCTCCTAGACAAGAACATCGCGGCTTGGGATATGAACATAGCCCTTGTTTGGATCTTGTGATAGCTCCATCTGCTTTGTTGGATGTTCCTCCTCTAGCATGTTTCCTACCTTCTTGAAATATTGATCAGCAAGATCGGGGGGTAGATGACGTGCTAGACTAGTTTCATTAGCATAGCAGATTCTCTCCTTCTCTCTTTTGTTACTTCTTCTATGTGTTATTCTCATTCTTCTATTTGTTGTCCTTAGTGTTGTCTACTTGAGGATGATGCAAAGCATTGAGATCTCTTTTGGTCTCTCTCATGTTGACTCAAAAGACACATGTGTTCCCTTCTTCTAGGTGACCTTCCTTGATTGGGGAATGAAGAACAATTATGCATACATACATATGATATACATGAATTATCATACAGCATACTGACCCCAAGGAAAGCGAAGTCACCTTGTGCTTTGTGTTTTGTGTCTATTATCCTTGGGCTTATCCCATACTTGGGGGCTAAATCCTTGTGATAACGTGCTCCTCTCCTTTCTCATTTATGTATCACTACCTTAAAGCAATCACCCCCAGTGAGGCGTGTGTGATCGCTTTAACATAGGGGGGCATACATCCCGTTCATATCTTTTCAAGATACTTGAAAATTTCTTGACAAATTTAGCTTTGCCTTGAAAATTTTTGATATCTTTCTTGCATGACTCATAGTGAGGGAACCTTACTACTGACAGTCATGGTTCTCCCTCGTGATCTTCCCTTTTACCTTGTCAATCGAAGTCGTAAGATCCTTAGTCCACTGGGGGCTTGGTGTATCTTGCCTCCTTGATGTGGTGAAAGTTTTTCAATGTTGTTTCCTTGTACTTTACCGGAAGTATGAGCGTACGCTTATACTCCCGCTAAAGTGGGGGCTAAATGTAGCGTCCTAAAATTGCGACACTTGCAATTTTGACTGCATTTGGGTCTTCATGATGGCGATGCAACATGGAACCTGAATGGAGACCCTGAAACTTGCTTATAACACCAAAAACTGCATTTTTCAGCACCCTGGCCTGATCCTCCTTGCACTTTGCTGTCCCTGGAGGTGGGACCATGGCGCCCAGCACCCTGGTCCTTCAGGACTAGGGCGCCCAATGCCCTGGTCCCCTAGGACCATGGCGCTCAGCGCCTTGGTCCCTGGCCCTATTTTGGGCCCGGTCTCTTATGGGGCTTCGGGTCTTTAAGTTTGCAAATTGGAAAATAATCTTCCTAGGTCAGCCTAAGGTCAGGAAAATCAGTCTATCAGCCCTAATTGACAAGTATATAAACTACATTTCCTCTCTCAAAAGAGGGAGGAGGACATATGTGAGCAAGGCGTGAAAGCAATATTCAAGCATTCAAACATTCAAGCATTCAAGCATTCCTTCAAGCAATTGATCATTCTAAGTCTCCATTCAAGGCTAAGTGTTGCATTCAAGACAAGGATTCAACCATTGAAGAGAAGATCACTTACAACACATTACATACTACATGCATTACACCTTCGCATGTAAGAATACAAACATTCTTACAACAAGGTATCAGTACTTATTTACATTACAAACATTTACATTTACAACATTCTCATTTCTTGGTTAATTCCAAAATCGGGGTTTGACCTAAAGGCAAACCCCTCATCCCTAACCCCCCAATCATCCTCTCTTTTCTGTGTGTAGGTTGTAGGTACGCAGTTGTAATTGAAGATCTGGAATCCTTGTGCAGAGACGAACAGATCCCCCTTCGTTTCGCGGATTTTTAAGAGGACCGTGTGCACGCCAGGCGCCATCGTCCCGTCAACTTTCGCTCAAATTTGCAGAACAGCACTGTCTCGACATTTTACTGCTAATTCCAGGTCTGCAGCTTCATATCATATTCCTATCTCTATTTATAAGTGAATCTTTCCTACTTTACATGCATTCCTAGTTCAATCTTTCTATCTACATTTCTTTACAAAAGAGGGTATCCTTGATTTCTTAACCCTTGAAACTCATATAGAATCCAATCTTGCATTGCGTGGGATTGGATCTTGTGGGTTTCAACCCCTCTTTTGAATGTAAAGTTTCTCCTAAGTGAAAACCATCAACCCTAGTGAGTCTCCCTTCTCTCTCCTTGGAGATTGGGGAGGAGAGAATGACTAGGGTTCAATTTTTCCGCTTTACATTTGGTTAGGATAATCTTGTCCCACATCATAGGATATATCATTTCTACTAGACTTGGTTCCTATCAAATCATCATCATTGCACTCCTAAACCAAAAATCGAAAAACTTGCAAACACTTGAATTCTCTTTTAGTGTCATATCACTCTATTTCCTTGACATTGACCATTGATCACATCAAAACAACTTTTAGACAATCAAACCCCTGAAATGGAAACAAAAACATTTGAAATAGCTGAAAACCATATCAACATGACATACCAAAGAAAAATACAAGTAACACTGAGTCAACATATCAGAGAAATCAAACAAGTCCAAAATCAAAATGCAACTATGTTAAAACCTCACAAGGATTCAAATACATCTTAAAAGAAAGGTGGCTCTTTTATGTAACTTTTAAAGAGATCTCTAAAGGATTTGGCTAAAGAAGATCACAATCATGCACCTATGTCTAGCAATGGCTCATCCCCCCATAAACAAATTGACTCTCCAAAGGCATCTATTCCTACACCTCTTGAAAGCTTGCAATAATCTTCCATAGCATCATCACCAAAGAATACATCCAAAGATGAAGTTCCCCAAGGGATATCCATAATTGCCATCAAACCTATTTTAGAGGATCCTATTCAAAGCCCATCTCCTTCATATCCAAGCATTGATTCCTTGCAACATCCCCATAGCGCTTCCTTGAAAATTGAAGCCCTCATTCATAGAATGCTTGTTAAATGTGTCCTAATAGATGGGGGGGCTAGCTTGAAAATATGCTCTTTGAGTCTTGTTCATGCTCTAGGCTATTTAGAAGATGCAATTGATCCTCAGGAAAAAGATAAAAATCAAAGAACATAATGAAGAAGAAAATTCATCTAAAGGAATGGTGACATTACCCCTCAGAGTGGGACCTTTGTAGAATGACATAGCATGCCAAGTTCTAGATGTGGACCTACCATACAACATGCTCTTGGGGAGACCATGGATATAGGACATACAAGCTATTGCATCAACATGTCACTAGTGCTTAAAATTTCCATACAATGGACAAGAAATCACAATATCAATAGACTCAAATCCATTACAGTGTTGTAATAACTTGAAATCAGCTCAAGAGGTCATTATTTCACATAATAGAGAGGTAGCATCTTCAAGCACATAATCCAAGGAACAATCATTTGCATCAATTTTGTCAAACATGGAAAAACAAATAAAGCTAAGAGATCAAGGGACCGGAGAATATTTGCTATCATGGAAAAACAAACTAGACCAACTTGAAATTGAAAGAGAAGAAGAAGATGTAGAAATTGATGTAGTTCACACATATGTAGGAAAAATGTTGGGAACTAGCCTACTAGAATCAGAATAAGATTCAGTTGACATGGACTTAACCAAGGATAATCGGGAGTTTCTTATGCGAGGTCATTTTGATGAGAGTATCATTCTAGACATTGACATACATATTGAAAGCTTTGACATCTCTATCATGATCGCAAATATCTTTGGCATAATCCAACATGAGGATCCTTTATCCTTAATCCCTCCTGAACCTATGGACTAGGAAAATGAAGGACATACAAACATTAATACCTTACCTAATGAAAATCCCATATCCTTATATCTTAATGAAATCAAACCCGCAACAAATTTTACCAGGGATTCTGCTAACGTATCTTCATGTCAAGTGGGTGTTAAATCTCCTAGTCACAAAAATGAAAATAAAGAAAACATTTCAAGTCTAATGCTGAAAACCATTTCTTGGCAACATTTGACCAAGAAAAAGTAAAAATAAAGGACACATCTAATGGTGAAAACCTCATCGAGGCACCGAAAGATGGGATATTTGACACCTTACCTAAATTTTATCAAAAGAGGTCATCTATCCTAACAAAACCAGTGGAGGTAGTTATCATTGGCACAGTTGATCTACATCCAACAATATCTCTATTAGAACTGGCAAGGCAGAAATATTATGAATCCTTCAAAAGATGGCAAATCAATTTTACTTGGTCATATATAGACATTCCAGGGTTCAATCCATATCTTACAATACATCACCCAAATATCAGTCCGAGAGAAAGCATCAATAATAGAACACAACATGGATTAGGAGCAGGTATTCTATTCATCACACCACAAGGTCATACAATCCCAAAAACATAAAAATTAAGCTTTCCATGCACCAACAACATAGCAGAATATGAAGCTTTCATTATAGGTATCAAAATGGATATAGAATGGAACATTACACAACTTCAAGTCTTTGGAGACTCTCAGCTCGTCATCAATCAAATTAATGATGATTATCAAACAAAAGACAAAAAGCTAATGCCTTATAAAAAGATGGTTGATGATATCAAGAAGTACTTTGTAGAAATAACTTTTCAGCAAATTCCAAGAAATGACAACAAAGGAGTAGATGCCATGGCTACACTTGCTTCTCTCCTTCAGACACAAGAAAATCAATAGCATTATGAATTCTTGGTGAAGAATTATTTTACCCTGCTCATAATTGTCCTAATTCCCAAACTATCTATCACCTTGTTGGGCATAATTCCTCCCGCTATGGCCAAAATTACACATACCTAAAATACAATACCCTACCTCCCGACTTATCAAATAACCAAAAGAGAAACTTTATTTGTGAATCCTCCCATTTTACTCTTATCATGGATACCTTATTTAAACGAGGTCTAGACGGTACTCTCTTAAGATGTCTCAAACAAGAAGAATCTGAGAAGGACTTACATGAAGTCCATAACAACATTTGTGGCACTCATTCAAGTGGTCTTACCCTTTCAAAAAAACTCATATGCTTGGGCTATTATTGGTCGACTATGGAACGAGATTCTTTTCAGATAGAAAGAACATGCAAACAATGTTAGATCCATGGGAATTTGATTCATGCACCAACACAAGAACTTCATGCTTTAGCAACATCTTTACCTTTTTGTCAATGGGGTCTTGATCTAGTAGGAAAGATAAATCCTTCTTCATCTAATGGTCACAAATTCATCCTAGTAGCTACAAAATATTTTACAAAATGGATTAAGGTTGTACCTCTCACAAACATCATAGGAAAACAAATTGTTGCATTTATCTTGAATTACATCATATGTCATTATGAAATACCAATGACCATTATCACAGATAATGGGTGACTATTCAAGAACCAGGATGTACAAGAGCTATGTGAGAAGTTCAAAATCCAGCACAAATTCTCCACACCATATTATCCATAGGGAAATGGGTAAGCAGAAGCATCTAACAAAACTATTCTGACAATCCTCAAAAAGACAGTGAATGATGCTCAAAGAGATTGGCATATTCAACTAAACCATACTCTATGGGCCTACTGCACCAGTATCTGCACACCAATAGGTGCCACACCCTTCTCTCTTGTATACAGATTAGAAGCCGTATTGCCAATCGAAGTAGAGATACCCTCTCTATGTGTATCACTAAAAGGTCTGATCTGAGATGAAGAACAACGAGTATCTAGACTATAAGAGTTAGAATTGATCCATGAACGAAGAAAAAATGCCTTTGGTCATTTAAAGGTATATCAACAAAGAATGTGTTGGAGTTATAATCATAAGGTTAAACCACGAGTCTTTCAAGTTGTAGAACTAGTGCTAAATGAAAATCCATGCAACTAGGTAGATCAAGAAAATAAAGGAAAGTTTGAACCAAATTGGTTAGGTCCATTTGTGGTCACAATAGTATTTGGATCCGGAGCATATCAGCTATCAACATAGGATGAAGATCAGCTTGAGGAGCCTATCAATAGCATAAATCTGAAAAAAATTTATGTCTAAAAATTTAGAAAAATAAAAAATAGTGAAATTTTTTTTTTTTTTAAATTAAAAAATTTAAAAAAAAATCAAATATCAGAAAAAGTACAATAAAAATAGATGGTGAAAACTTGGAAAACAGGTGCTATCTGTCCGCTAGCTCTTCCATCTATTAGTTCATGCATCTTCCTGCTTGCATTCATTCATTTTCCATCAATGCTGATCATCATAAAGCCTTTGTACAATATGCAGACATCCCAGGTGGCGTCTTGCCATGGTTTGGATCATTGGATATATCATAACAACTTTGTTTCTAGGCTTGGGGAAAAATCCTACACCTAGCTGGGGGCAAAACTCTTGATCATTTTGAGCTAAATCAAACAGGTAGAACAACAGTTAGACAACTTTTATCAAGCGACACTTGAGACACATCCAATGTTGAACACAAGATCAAACTATCAATTATCAAGCTATCATGAAGTCAATATAAGCACATCACACGCTTTTTAGTGGATAATATCTTTTTGGATAATGATTCTAACATGATTGTTTAACTTTTCTATATTGATTTTCACTATCATGATTTTTGAGTGACTCCAGGATGTCTTTGACTAGAAGAACAAGGAAGGAACATGATATTTTTCTTGTCTGCTATCTGAAAATTAATCATTAATATGTGCAAATTTGTCTCAAGACATGATCATTAGAGTATCATTGAATACATTTCTGATTTGCATATTGAAATGATTAATATTGCTTGTTTTATGCAAGCAACACTCAAGTCATCTCGGTTCAATTATACCTCGATGCTTGTGCTAACTTGCTATATCAAAATCTAAGAAAGAAGTGCTCAAGTCATCATGGTTTAATTATACCATCGATGTTTGCACTCACTTCCCACATTTCAAAAACTCAATGATGACAAAAATGCAAAATAATCCAATGACTAGTCCAGTCGTAGCTTTGCATTTAATTTGCATTAAGCTTGCATCTCATTCTTGCATGGGGTCTCGCATGCTCCTTTAATCCAAGGTTAAATCTATCACAGGAATCATCAAAGTATCATCACAAGTGTAAATGCAATCAGATGAATGACTCATATCTCTTCTGATATTGTCGACCTAGTGAAAATCTTATGCTATCTCTCTCAACAGAATCAACAATCGGCATATCTAAATCTTTCTGCAACTTGATATCAACAAACTGTTAGTTCTTTATATAATCAACATTATCAAATCAAATCAATCACTCAAACCTAATCGATTCTATCATGTCTTATATAGGATGTATCCTTCCTGAAACCAGACGATTTGATTTTGATTCATGTCTTATACAAGATGTATCCTTCTTGAAACTAGACATTCTAATCCATGTCTTATACAGGATGAATCCTTTTTGAAACCAGATGCTTTGATCATCTTTGTCTTATACAGGAGGTGTCATTCCTGAAACCAGACTGAATCTCAATCTAATCAATCAATATTTATTAATCCTATCAATCTAATCAATCAAGCTAATCGAAGAACTCACATTTTCCTCAAACACAGTTGCTGAAATCAAATCAAATCTATCGCGATATCAATTTTGCAAAAACTCCAAAGATCAATTATCTCAATTGATCTCCCGAGGAGGCATCATCATACCAGAATTTAGCAATCAAGAGCTGGGGCATCCTATCAAACTGATACCATAATAAAAAATGAGATTATTCTTTGAATCAACGTGTCATCACACCTCCCTTCAAAGAGGGGCAAAATGTATACACCTAAAAATGGTTTGAAGATAATTAATTGAATAAGCAATTATTTAATTAATCGTCCTCCCCAATTTAATTGAATTCATCAACAATTTGATTAAATCCCCCTTTTCATCTACTTATTAATAAATTTAAGGATTTATTTAATAGGTTCATTTCAATAATCCCCTTTGATTAATTAATTCAAATTAATTAATTCTTCTCCATCAAAATCATTTCTACTAATCCTCTAATTAATTAAAACAAATCAATTATGAGTTGTTGAAATTAATTAGCCTTTTCTTATTATTTGAATTTTTAAATTCAAATTCTCCTAACTTTTAAGCACCTAACCTAACCATTCCTAAACCTAACCCATTCCATTTACCCACATGTCCCCTTTCCTTTAACACTTTACCCTCTCATGAGCAAATATTTGTGACACTTGTCATTCACTATTCCCTTTCATCTAACCTCTTCTAGAATCTTTGTGACACTTGTCACTAAGTGTTCCCTTTCATCTAACCTCTTCTAGAGTCTTTGTGACACTTGTCACTAAGTGTTCCCTTTCATCCAACCTCTTCTAGAAGCCTCTTGATACTTGTCACTAAGTGTTCCCTTTCATCCAACCTCTTCTAGAAGCCTCTTGACACTTGTCACCATAGAGATGACAGATGTTCCCTTTAATCTAGCCTCTTTGCCAACCTCCAATTTAACTATTGATCTTCAGACTTAATCTTGACCGTTGATTCCTGCTACCTCACCCCTAGCCTTGGAAATCCTATAAATAGACCCCATTTTGGAGCAATAATCATTCCATCTCATTTGCATTCAAGCATTGTTATTATAGACATAGAACTCTTAGCAATGTTATCATGTTCAATTTTCGCTTAATTGCATCTTCATTCTAGCTTATTTTCTAGAATAATCATGAAATCATGTAGCTTAATCATGCTATCAATTTTAGCTTAATTGCATCTTCATCATTTAAATCCTCCATTTAAGTGTAATCAAGTCACTAGAATTTTCATAACCAGATTTGAGTGCAAAATTCCTACTCGCATTTACTAGGAGGCAATAGATCGCTTAGCTATGGTTTTATCTTTCATTGATTAATTTTCTAACCATTGCTTGTAATGATTTATTGAGTGTTTTGTGTTGCAGCTGCAAGTATAACAAGTACACACTTCACAAATACATGACATTTTCCTTAAGAATAACCATCACACATTTCATGAAGATTACTATCCACAAACTTATGCAAGATTATAGAAACAAATACTAATCTTCTTTGCAACACTAGTACAAAAACAACAATATATGACTAAAAAAAATACCAAAAATTGTAGATAAATGACTAAATTTGATCACGTGACCACTGGTAGTTTATTGCTAGTCATAAATCAATTTGGTCACGTGACCATTGGTTGTTTTGATTCATCGATTTGGTTATCGATTTGGTCATCGATTTGGTCATCGATTTAGTCATTGATTTAGTGATTGATTTAGTCACCAATTTAGTTATTAATTTTGTCATTAATTGTTGTTATCTAGTCATTTATTTAGTCATGATAGTCACTAATTTAGTCATATATTTAGTCACTAATTTAGTCATTTATTTAATCACTAATTTAGTCATTGATTATTGTTATCTAGTCATTTATTTAGTCATTATATACACTAATTTAGTCATATATTTAGTAAGTAATTTAGTCATATATTTAGTAACTAATTTAGTCATATATTTAATCATTAATTTAGTCATTGATTGTTGTTATCTGGTCAATTATCTAGTCATTCTAATAATTAATGGTCATCAATTGGTAGTATGTTTATTCATTTTTATTCACCCATTTTTGTCCATTGGTAGTATATTGTTATTTTTATTTACTGGTTTCCATTAATTGGTAGTATAGTTGTGACATGAATAATTTATTAAATACCATAAATTTTATAATGCAAAAATGACATAATATTAAACTTGAACTAAAACATAAAAGAAAATAAAAATATTAATGTTACCTAAATTTTACTGCAGTCAAATTTTGGTGGCCTAATCAGGCCTTATACATTGCAAATGGAGAAAGGTACACACAATTTTTTTACAAGTTCTTTATTTATGCACATTGTGATTTTAGAATTGAAGTATATTTCATCATGAAAATACTATCAAGAAACACCAACAAAAGACTGCATAGAAATGGCTCTTTTATTTACAAGAATGTGCAAAGTGTCCCACACAAGCCATGGGAATAGCCAACTAAGCTATAGACATACATTCTCATACACTTATACAACTAAGCTATATAAACAAATGAAAGGAATGAGAATGACAATAGAGTGACCCATCATTGCCTAGAATGACGAGCCCAAGCTTGAAGGAGTGATTGATCTTCAGTTATTCATCTGTCTTCATCTCTTTTTGCTCCTAGTTCATCAGTACCTACAAGAGATTTGGAAAAAATGGTGTTAGAGAAATGAGGATAATAGTGTTTTCATACTCAAATTCATTAGAATACATAGCCTATCTGCATAAGAATATCAAAACATATGTATACAACTAGCATATATCAGTTTCAATGCAAAAGATTAGATCAGTACATAAAAAGTGTCATGAGATAGTTACAAGAACCATGTTTTTATCTAACTTGTTTGTTTCATGTGCAGATATAGTTTTTCAGTTCATGTTCATCATGTATGTGGGTTTAAATGGGCTCCCAAAGGGGTTGAGCTTAGTATACATGTCAATTCATAGGGTGACATTAATCAACTATTAAGTAGCAAGTACATCAACCGATGATCCTACATGTTGTCATTCAATGACCGAATAGGCTACCATTCAATGACAACATATACAACATAGATTTATATGAGCTAAGTAGTCAATAGGTGACTATTATCATCATATGAATGACAAAAGCATGTGAGGTTTGCAAGGGGAACAACGGTAGATAGAACCAAATATGATATCCATATCATGACAATGATGCATCAAGTATCATAAAGTATAGATTTCATTCAAAAGGGGCAACAATAATAATCTTGAGCCATGAGAAGTGAGTTCAAATGCAAGATACACAAGGAACATACACACTAGTAGCAACACCCAATGAGTATCTACATCACTTACAAATTTGGTGTTTTGTATGCAAATGATAGTGGCAACTAGTATCAACAAATGCATGTTATAGTGATATAATTAACTAAAGGTGATAGCCAATTATGATAATCCACAACCAAAAGGGGCATTACATCATCATAAGAAAATGAGGCTAGGGAATTATATGAAGCTAAAATAGGTTGGAGATTTAGAGATACAAAGAATCAATAAAATGCCACAAAGAAGGTTTCAAAGCAACATATTAAGCAGAGCACTTAACAGTAAGGGTACTCAAGTTTTGATATGAATAATAAGACAATATACAAGGCAGCCTCACACATAAAAGTTTCATAAACCACAAGGCATTATAGTTGACCTAAATGAGGAATACAAAGATTTAATAGCATCACAAGTATCATGAAGAAAATCTGAATTTCAAAGTTTGAATACAAAGAAACCTTTTTAAAAAACAAGGAAATACAGTGATATACAAAATATGATTTGATACAAATTGTGAGATGGTCCAAAGGTAATGCAAAAAGATAAAATTGTTTTGTAATGTAAAGAATAGAGCACCCAAAAAATATTTGAACTATCAGCAAACACATTATGATTTAATTATTAGCAGAGAATCACACAGAGGAATAATAAAGACTTATGCATCTCAAACAACTATCCACAAAGTCAAAAACTCAAAGAAGTCTTGGAGCAGGGGTAAATCAGTCTGAAATTCCATTAAATAATTGTGAAAGAAAGTGAATAGCCCAATTGATGTAGGGTTACAAACATAAAGAGAATAATGCAATCATGATACTCAAATTGGGCATAAAAAGGTAAAAAACTCAGAAATTTCAGTTACATTGTTTTGATTGATTCTCCCAAACCCACTTTCCATTTTTTCTAAATGTTTCACAGATTTTAAAAAACCTAATGATGAAATAAACCAAAAAATGTCATGAAAACCCAGTTCAATTATTTTTAGAACCTTTCACCAGTTTGAAAGGGTTCAAAGAAAGAGACTTTCACAGCCATGGAGTCATTAAAGATATACAAAGAACCTTTCTCAGTCAAAGATGCAAAGGAGAAATTTAGTCATAGTTTAGGAAAGATTAAAAGATCACAAAGAGCTTTCATTACCAGTCATTTATCTTGAGACAGAGGATCAAAGAGATCAGATCTTTATATAGATATTTTATTTAATGAGTGAGCAACATTTAAACAAAGAAGCATAAGGGTGTTGATGGAAAACATTCAATAAGTGTAGCCTCTAAAATTTAGATTTCAGACATGTTATTGACAAGGAAATAGAAGAAAAATAATATTAATGAGAGATGTCAATAATGTCATTATCATTACCTCAACATTGCATAAAAGTCAGGCTATTGTAAGAAATCAAACATTGTCATCATCAAAATGCACCAAAGAGCGGCACAATGACAATGTTCATGTAAGAATTAGCAGTCTTCATCAGGACTGAAAGGAATTGAATGGCCAAAACAAGCATGTATGTAGTTGAAATAGAGAGTAAAGCATTATGTTTATACATAATAATGGAGGGTTCCATGATATCAGGGCTACGCTTTGCTTTCTATGAAGGTTTCTGAATCAATGAACCGACTACGTAATGGTGGTAACATTTCTTACTTGGGAATTTAATTCAAATTCCTGCTGATGTGACTTCTGAAATTATTTCATAAAATTCCTAGCCTTTTCAATCATGTATCTGCCTTCTTTGATGAATTACATTTATCGAGCTACTTATTAAGCAATTAATGTTCAAACTGACAACACTGTAATTCATCATTGAAAATTCATTTCAGTATGTCCTGTTTACGTCCTATCAACATCAAATTCTTATCGATGTTTCTATCCTCTTTTGGGATCGATGAAACTGAACTTTCATCAGGAGGGTTTTGTTTTTTATCAATGCTTCATTTTCATCCATACATCCCTTGGCAGTTTCTCTTTTTCGATGAAACTTTTCTTTCGATGGAACCAACAAGGACCCAATCGATGTTCCTTTTTCTTCGATGATCTACTTCAATGACTTTTCTAAGTTTTCATCGATATGTTCTTTTTTGATGAGAATATGTTTTCGATGAAATGTTTTATTTCCCCACCGACGGTATCTTTTGGCCAATGTGATTTAACTTTCGGTGAAGTATATCTCCATTTACTCAGTGGGTTACTCACCTAATAGGATTACTTTAATTGGTAGGGTTAGCTTTTGTTTCTTAGATGGCTCTATTTGTTTATCATATTTATCATATTAGGGGAGATGGAGGGTGTCACAGAAGTCTGATCAGAAGATAAGTGATTTTATTAAGAAAACTAATGTAGCTTCTATACAAAAGCTTGGTGATGACAATG
The DNA here is from genome assembly GCF_030272615.1 of Cryptomeria japonica. NCBI lineage: Eukaryota > Viridiplantae > Streptophyta > Pinopsida > Cupressales > Cupressaceae > Cryptomeria > Cryptomeria japonica. The sequence goes on from NC_081410.1 coordinate 312,001,620, forward strand.
TGCATATCAAATAATTTGTTGTCACACCAGGGTGACAAGATTCCTTCAAGATACTTACAAGCCATAAACAATCTTGAACCTGAAATTTTTTCATACCACCTAAGCATGTAATAGAAGAAACTGGAAGTTCCATTGCCCATCTTATTTTAGATTCTAATCCAAGCATTTAATTATCATGTAAAGTAGTGATAAATTCCACTTTTATAAGCAGCCCAAAAAAGGCCTCTATATGATCCTTTTTTAACCTAATTTGAGAGTGGTCGAAAGAAGGAAAGAAGGAAAGAAGGAAGGAAAGTGGGTGGAAAAGAACAAAACACAAAGTTATAAGATACTAAACATAAATTAAATCACAAAAGTTGTATTGATTTTTTATTTAATAGAGTTTTGTGTTGTTTCTTCTTTGAATAAGAGACTCTTAGTGAATAAAAATACCATAGAGATTGACATTGAATGTGTTTGGACTTGGTCATGAATGTTAAGTTTGGAACAAGCTTGTCTGATCCTAATATGATTTTAGATATTCCATACATCAAGGAAGTGATAACTATGGCTTCCACCTGTGATATCTGTGGTTATCATAACTCCGAGGCAAGTACTTGATTTTTACTTTTGTTTTCTCAGTGTAAATGAACCAGGCAAGAATTGATGTTTGGATACAAGCTTTCTAATTGCATTATTTTATCTGAAATTTATGTCTTTTGTTCTCACTTGACTTATGTTCTTTTAAACTAGTAAATCCAGGTGGTAGTATTCCTTAGAAGGGAAAGAAGATTACTACTTGTATTCTAAATAAAGAAGATCTTAGTTGGGATGTTATAAAGGTTTGCAGATTCATCCCTTCTCAAATGCTCATTACTTGTGCAATTATCTAAGATGTTTAAACTAATCTTTTTTTATGTTTATACTTTATGTTAACTGTTATCCTCTATATCTATCTTTAAAATATGTTATTGGGGTTTTATTATGGGTTCCATCCCTACTATATAAATAACAATGGATACATATATCATAGAAGCCACAAACTATTTAGCATATTAAAATCTTTTAACCCAAACATAGTAACAGATCCATAAAAAAAATCTGCTACTACATGCAACCAACCATCTAGACTTTGTATAGTCAACAAGAGCCATATTATCACAAACATAAGTCTGACAAAAACCAATAGTGTATTAATATAAAGAACTAAATCAACCTTTATATACTTTTAGGAGCCACCTACCATACTACATTGGCCTAAGTACATGGCCACTTCTTGGAGGTGTCATTTTCTAGTGTTTTGTAAATGAGCACTAACAATATGGCTAGAAACAAGCATAACTTCCAACATAGAAGAAAACATCCCCCACATAGGCATTGCACCATGGACTTTCAGCCTTTTTATTATCTCTATTCTATGCACTATTTGAGCCAATAAACCAAAAGTGACATTGTAAAGCCACTAGTTAACTACATGGTTATGGAAAGAAATGGCCATGTGTCACATAGCCAAATAAAGATCTTGAGAGAATTCCTTTAAAACCTTATTGTCGACCCTTACCTCATGCAATTATTCCCGCAGTTGAGAAATGGAAGCTTCCACCTAAATTATTGAGGGTTGCCTATGCTTCTTGCTTGAAATCTATTGCCACTTAAAAATATCACTACTCTTTACCATTTGCTTTTCAATACCTTTGACATTGAGATCTACTAGATATTCCTCTATAATCTCATTAACTACATTGTTAAATAGCTTGTCCTTAAATTTTGTAATGTCTTGTTTCAAAATGTTTGGAAATATTTGTTTCATTTGGTATTTTTCTGATTTATGAAACAAAATAAAAAGTGAAACATCAAACTGAAATGAAAAGTAATGTTGTTCAGATCAACAAGTGGCTAGAAACTTCATATCATGCCCTCATATGCTAATATGAACCCTCAAATGCATCTTGACAATAGATCTATCATTAGGATGACTTTGGATGACCAATTTCAACCAATGTGCTTACTGAAACCCTTAAACAACATTTGCTATCAAGTTTGCTTGTTGATTTGTGAATGACCAACAATGTGAAACCCTAGGACAATAATTACACTAGATTGGAATTGGAAACAACAACAGTCTAAGAAACATCATAAACATATTAGGAGACCTCAAATTTTATCCTTGCATTTATGATAGCTGAAAACATGATTATAGTTTCTAATTAATATATTGAAATTCCACCAAATTTATGTGAAATGAACAACTAAAACAGACTCATAGAAAATAAATTGTGCACAATCTAAGTTATTGATTCATGTACAAATATGAATACGGGTATGGATTCACGAGTGTGACAAAAACAAAAACAAATCATAGAGAGACAACTAGCAAGAATGACACCACGTTATTTAAAACCATTCAAATTAGTCAGAGAAGAAAACATAGGTAAAAAAAATTATTAACATTTTCCATCAAAATAATTAAGAAGTCGATACTAAACACGATATCCACAGAATAGACAAATAAATGTTCCACAAAATACATGGCAAAAACTTTTCATAAACAAATATGCAAATAGAAATATCCAAAGTTTGATAGCCGACCAAACCTTTTCAGAGCATACAAATAAAAGACTTACACCTATAGCCATCCAAACTTAGTTGCAAACAAATATCCATTCAATACATGTAGCCTTCAATATATGATATGACTGAAAAAGTGACATCAATGAGAATATATACAACAAGCAATCACAGAATGACAACAAAAAATGTAGGTGAATGGTAGAAAAATGTGTCAATGACCTCTAGAAACCCTCCTCAACATGACACTCAGAAATAATGATGTGAAACCAACAATTAAATTATCCCTAATTTTGAAATCAGTAATAACAATGATTTTCCAACAAGTATAATTCGATCCAAACCTCAACACGCTAAAATCTTCAATAATTTACTGTAGTGACCTTGGAACAAGTTGAAAATGACTTCAATTATTTAAGCAATTAAAACTTACACTTTCTTTTTTACTCCCCTACTTGCCATAATTACTCCCTATGTCACAAGGTATGTGTTTGTGTTTGAGTTTGACAAGGATAAAATTTGGATTAAGTTTGGGAATGATATAAGGATAAAATGGAGAAGGATTCTACCAATTAATTAATGCATACATATAATATAAAAAAGACATGATTACAAGAGTGCAGTGATATAGTATTTCCTGTGATAGTGTAGGGGAGGGACAGTTTGTTTTGATAGAGAGCAAAGGATTATAAATACATTGTAAAATGTATTATAAGTGCAGTCCTAACACTCCCAAGAGTATGTGGTGTAGGAGCACCTAGTCTCAGGAGGTTAAAAGACATGTCATGAGTAATTTCACTTACATTTGAGTTTATATGGTCATTTCAATATATTTTGAGTCCATTTGAATCATTATGCAAGGCTAAGTAAAGCCATTTATAAAAGTTGTCAAGTTGTGCAATTAAGGTCCTGAATTGGTCAATTGGTCAAATCATAAAAATATGCCCATGGAAGGGTAAGAATGTTGTAAATGGTCATTTCTAGTCCATTTTGGTGTGTTAAAAGTGTTCATATAAGGGTTTGAGGTCATTTGTATTGAAAGGCTAAAAATGTCATAAGTTGTAAGAGTGCAACTTTGCAAAAGTTGCTAACATGTTGTTTAAAGTTGTCAAAGGTCATGTATTTGGTCATGAGACAGTTGGAGCTGTTAGAACCAGTAAGAAGGCTATAAAAACCCATTGTTTGGTAAAGCATTGGGTGTGTGTCAAGTTGGAGGAAAGGTTTGGAAGAGTTACATCCTTCACACCTCTAAGTGTCATACAAATTTTACAGTATTGTTGACAGTCATGATAAATGGAACAAAAATATGAATTTAATCTATCATTTGTGTTGGCTTTATGATGATTGTAATGTATTCATCACTTATTATCATTGATGAAACACTCTCACACACATATGTGAAAACACTGACTATCTCTGTAACTTCAATTGGTTTACACTTCTAACTGGTATGTTTAAGGTTTATCTCTAAACTGGTACTTTGTGTCAACTGGTATGTATCTATGAGATAACCTGAGATAACACTAGATCAGCATCAGAATCAGAATGAAGATGAAGAAGAAGGTCTAGTGAAGATTCCATAACAATGGTTAATTTTCAACTGGTATTAAACTTCTCTAACCGGTATCTATTTTTGTGATGAGTTACTAGCACTGTTTGTTTGGCGGTCATTTTTGTGATGAATTATGATTATATGTCTAGATTCACTGCACCTAGGAAATTGTATTCCTATGGCCGACATAAGGATTGTATGTCTATTTAAGACATTGTAGTGAACTATCTTGAGAGTAAAGTAGAAGATAGAGAGTTGTTATGTGAAAAGAATGAAAAAGCTTTTGTTAAGAAGTGATAAATGTTAAGATACATAGCATAATTGAATATACTTAGAAGGATCTAATCAAGCAAGTCCTATGCTACTCAAAACAGATCAAACTATTCTTTTTGTTTTCTAATCATTACAATGGGTGCAAATCCCTTAACCGAGTAAGCTCTAACAAGCTTCATTGTACAAATCCTCTAACAAGGTGATCCATTAGTTTGGATTCTCAAATCCTCCAGCGAGGTTACTCCTAATAGGGTAGTACTCTTAATAGGGCATAAGATTCTAATGAAGCTTGGAATCTCTAACAAGATTCGCTCCTAGTAGTGCTCTTTGTAAGGCCTTAATTGGTTAGTTTTCTATTACTACAGATAGTTAACTTGTGAGTTCCATCTCATCATGTTTTTTACCTATTTGGGTTTTCCATGTATAAACATTTGTGTTATGGTGGATGTTCTACTTTTTGTGGATGTTGTTATTTCATTTTGAATAGCATGTATTTTTTTTAACTGCTTGGTTAAGAACATCTATAGATTAATATTCAAAGTAGTGTGTATTTTGGATTCACTAATTCACCCCCCCTCTTAGTTCTTTTCAAGTCCATCAATTGGTATCAGAGCCCAACTTCTTTGAAGCCTAACCACTTAGAAGGGAATCTTGAAACCACCATGGGGGAAAAAAGATACTTTTGAGATGGTTAGAGAACTAGAAGCCAGTAGAAATGAAGTTGAAACTCTTAGGGGTAAACTGAAAGCTTCTCAAGTCAAAAGGAGAGAGCTATCTGAAAAACTGTTAGAAATATCTGACAATAGTTCTTCAGATGAAGCTAATATTGATGACTTATTAGAAGAAGTTAAAAAGTTGCATGGTGAGAAAATGAATCTAAGAAGAGAACTAGAAGGTCTCACTATTTGCATAGAGCTGGAATCCAGAAGAGCTGCTGAAGATCTTATCAAAACAAAAGATCAAGAGATCCAAAAAATCAAACGAGAAAGAGACATTATGCATGAGGATTTAATAGATGAAATAGAAGAAAAGGAGAACTTAAAGTTAGACCTTGAGTTGGCATCATCCCTGAAAGAGAATTTGTCTAAACATAATGAAGATCTTGTCACTAAACTTGCTGAAGCCAATGAGAAACTGGAAAAGTTTGTCAAAAGTTCTACCATGCTGGAAGAACAAATTCAATCACATAGAATGAAGGGTGATATCTCTGGACTTGGCTTTCACACAACTGAGAAAGGTGAATCCTCTAGTACAAAGAGAAACTATCCAAAGAATAAAAATGCATCTAAAGTCAATAAGACTACCGGCAAGAAAGATTTCAAACTTTTCTGTTTTGTTTGTCATAAGCCTGGTCATAGTGCAAATGTTTGTAGGAACAAACCTATGAGAAATGCAACTTATAATACCAATACTAGGTATGTATCTAGAAATTTTGAAGGACATTGATACACCTATGGAATGTATGGGCATAAAAATATTGAGTGCAGATATGGTGCAAACAATCCTATACCACACATGCATCCTAGACCATATGGTGACCGAACAAGAAACTATGCTAACCAGGTGAACAGGAACTGGCAAAGATCCTACGACAACAGTTTTAGTCCATTTAAGATGGAAAAGTTAACAAGTGTGGTGTGTAACTTTTGCAATAAAGTTGGTCATGTGGCTATGAAATGTAGAAAAAGAATAGGAAGAGGAAATGCAGGACCTTAGAGATCATCTGGTATGGTCTGTTATCACTGCAACAAACCAGGACATCTGGCTAAGTTTTGCAGAACAAGAAACAAAATTCCGGTCAACTCCTCTAAGGATCAAAAAGGCAAGTAGAAGGTTGATGTTGAGGAAACAAGAGAAGACATGAATTGGACATGGGAAAAGAAGAGCGAAGAAGTGCTTGCAGAAGAAATCACTCCTTCACCTAGTGAAGAGAGTCCAACACTAGTGACTTAAGCCTATCTAAAATGGCTAAGGGGAGTGTAATGGTAAAACACAATTCAGACCCCTTTGTAGAATTAGCGAGAAATAATCTTTTTGAATTTTGGTGACTTTTTTTTGTGCTAACGTGTTAATCAACTAGTATGTCACTTAAGCGGAAAAATTAGGGTTTTTAACCTAAAAGTATGAGCATTTATTACAGTCGGTAAAAAGGATAAAAGAAAGTTTTACCTTATCATTTTTACCATAATCCTTTTGAAAAGAATTGAAGCAATTCCAGAAGTAGAGCGAAATAGTCTTGCTGTGAAATATCAAATTGCTTTGAGATTGAGAGAAATTAAGTTGAATTGGTAGCTACACAGAAGCGAATGAGAGTGCATTTGAACAATTCAACCAGGAAACAGAGCGGCATACAAGACATTAGGTATTTCTTTGAACTTCATCTTGAATCCTATTTATCTTCAAATGGCATCTACATCTAAACCTGTAGAGAGATTATTAATCATTGCTGAGCCTGAAGAAGTTGTAAAGGCAGAGAAAACTATGTCTTATAATGCATTATCATAAGTACCGAGTCGAGTCATTGTCCAAGGTGATTTGTCCAACTATATAGATTGCAAAATTGAGGATATGGGAACTCCACATCTATACTCAGCTAAAATCACTCTGTGATGAGGAAGGAAAGATAAAAACTAAGTATGCTAGGGTTTTTGAGAAAGGATTTCATAATGCTGCCTACCCTCTTGAAGATTTTGAAGAACACATAAGAATAATTTTGAGTCGAGTACATGGAGAGAATATGTATCTAGAAAGGACTCATACAATTACAAAGGAAGCCATTAGGGCTATAACGAGTTATTGCTCAATCGGTAAAATTTCTAAGTTAAGGAAAATTGCAAAAGATACAGTCTTCAAGCCAACCGGTTCCACCTCTGATGGGCATGCTTTCTCTATTAACAATATCAGAGATCTTGCAGTGAAGCTTGCAGCAATGGTAATAGGCTATAGAGTATTTTACTCTAGTAGACTTAACAGTGTTCCGTCTGCAGCAATTCATACAACATATAGTATGATTATTGAAGATGAAAAATATGATATATGTGAAGCTATCAGAGTCCAGCTTTTTCTAAATTTGAAATCCATCAAAAAGGAAAATACTTAGAAATTTAAGTTTGGTCAGCTACTAGTTGGGTTATTTTTCTATTTCCATAATGTTCTACCTGGTATAGGTGACATTGAATGGTACAAAGAACAACCGGTCAATGCTCAGATAAGAAATAGCATTAAAGCTGTGAAAAAAACCTTTTCAGCTGCCACCAATAAATACTTCAATGAATTTTAGAAGAAAATGAGCATGAGGATGAGGCTACCAGAAGATGTAGTAAGACATTTTGAAAAAGACATAATCTTCATGGTTACAACTGATTTTTGCTTAATGCAAGCAAGAGAACCTAGAGATGAAGAGATGGAAGAAATGAGCTACGAATTCAATGATGACTTACTAGTTGGCTATGCTAATACTCTGTTAGCATCGCCTGTAGATAAAAAGAAGGTGAAATTGGATATTCTTGCAATCCAAGTTACACCTACTGAAACCAGTACTAAATCTGTAGCTAAACCTAAAGGAAAGAAAAAGAAAAGTGAAGAAAAATCTCCTAAAAAGGAGACTACAAGGGTGGCTCAAATTTTCCTAAGCAAAAAGGAAAAAGAACCCAAAATAACTGAGAAAAAGGAGAGTGTACCAAAGAAGAGAAGAAATGGGAAATTAATTTTGCAACCAGAATTTGAGGGAATAGAGTTTGATGAAGAACCTAAGAAGGCAAAAGCAATTAGCAAAATGTTAAAAAAGGCAAAGGTAGTACCAAAGGTAATTACACCTCTAGAAATTGCCTCCTCAAAACTTAAAACCACATTTGAAAGAACAATGGAAATGTTGGGAAGGAACAGGTTTGAAAATGTTAAAGAATATTATGATTCTTTTACTGTAGATGAGCAGAAGCAAATACACCAACAAGTAATAAGCCTATTGAGTCATTATAGTAGATATCCGCATGAATTAGAAAAAGATATTTCAATATCCTTGTATAATACTTTGTTAGAAAAATGGGAAGAAGCCACTCAGTTAGATAAGGAAATTATTGATGAAATATTTGTACAGTATTTTCCCACATTGTCATAAGATGGAATTAGTGCTTTGACTGAGGAATATAAAGTATATTTTAATTTTAAAATTAGAAGATTGAAGCTTCATAATGGAAAAAGAGCAATTATTGAGACATAAACTCATCAACTAGCCTGTCAAATCAAACAAAGGGTAGATGCCCTCCAATCTATCAATAAGGATGAATCTGCAGATGATGTTTCTCTACCAAAATTGGAAATAGAGGAAATTGTCCTAGCTGATATAGTCTTCTCAACCAAGAAGAAGGATGACTCAGTTATTCATATTGATGAGGACATTGAAGACTTATTAGAGCTATCAGAAGATATTGCTACACCTGATATAGATCTTCCTTCAATCATAGAAGTATAGAATACAACAGGTGATCAACCGGCTACTCAAACAAAGGAAGTCAATATACTGACAACTAAACAACAAGAGAAACCTCAACCAGCAACTGAACAACAAGAGAAACCTCAACTGGAAAATGAACAACTGGAGAAACCCCAATCTCCATCAGTCATTAAGATCACTCAAAAGGAGACCATTAAGGAGCTGTTACATAGAAAGTAGAAGATAAAATAGAAGAAAACACAGAAAGAGCCATCATTAAGTGTATATCCTCTGAAAAGGGAAAGCACAAATTGCTTGATGATGATGAAGACTCTTTAAGTATTTCAGGGCCTATTAATATGAATACCCTGAGTGCTTCTGAAATGATGAAGTTTTTGCGTATGATGGAAGATCGTGCACATAAGAAGAGGATGAAAGAACAAAGAATTGAGGCAAAGACAATTTAGAATGTTGTAGACATCTTGTCTGGATTACTAATAGAAACCTCTGTCACACATCTTCCCACTTCTATCAACAAACTCGGTCAATAAGTTGCAGAGTCATTTGTTCAAATCAAAACACTTGAAGATGCTGCTCAAATGTTTGTTGAAAAGAGCCATAAGAAGGCATATGGAGATAAGCTAGCAAAGAACATTGAGAATAGCAAAATGGCTTTATCTCATAATGGTAGTCTGTTGAAGAAAGCTATTGAATCTGGAGGAAAGTATCTTGCCTCTACCTCCAATGTTACTTTCTTTTATTCTGATATTTCTAAAAATCAAGCTGAAACTGAGCAGGAAATATAAAGGTTATGTAAGGCATATGTCCCACTCTAGGACTCTATTCATGTCTTTAACTCATCTATAGATGAACTGCATGACAGACTGATCAAGAATGATAATGAGAGATCTAAGAGATTCCAATCTCTAAGAGAGCTCAAGAATCAACTTACCTCACATATTGACATTCTTCAAAGAGCCTACTCTCATGTTGAATCTTTTCTTGCTACTCCAGAAATGTGCTCACTTGATTTAAGGGAGGAATTCTATTCTCAGCTGTTGTCTACATCGGAGTATATGAATCACATACTAGAATCATGGCAGAATGCTCTATCTCATATGAAACAAAATTTCAACCATATTTTCATGAGAATTCCTAATGCATGACTTTGTTTTCAAAAGTCATAGATATTGAACTTTTTGATACAGACTTTCTCTATATATATATTTTGCTTTATCATTTTGGCATTTCTGTCAAAGGAGGAGTAATAATAATATGTATGTATGTGTGTTTGTTTTTGAAATTTATTTATTTATGCATACACTAAGGGGGAGTACTATAATGTTACATTCAAAAGGGAGCTTGAGCATATATATGTAGATATGTTGTATGCACACTTAGCAGTATTGTAAATTGCTCAAAATTTTCTAAGTGTTGTCATCAATGCCAAAGGGGGAGATTGTTGGCTTGATGATGATTGTAATGTATTCATCACTTATTGTCATTGATGAAACACTCTCTCACACATATGTGACAACACTGACTACCAGTGTAACTTCAATTGGTTTACACTTCTAACCAGTATTTTTAAGGTTTATCTCTAAACTGGTACTTTGTGTCAACTGGTATGTACCTATGAGATAACCTGAGATAACACCAGATCGGCATCAGAATCAGAATGAAGATGAATAAGAAGATCTAGTGAAGATTCCATAACAACAGTTAATTTTCAACCAGTATTAAACTACTCTAACCGGTATCTATTTTTTTGATGAGTTACTAGCACCGTTTATTTGGTGGTCATTTTTGTGATGAATTATGATTATATGTCTAGATTCATTGCACCTAGGAAATTGTGTTCCTATGGCCGACATAAGGATTGTATGTCTATTTAAGACATTGTAGTGAATTGTCTTGAGAGTAAAGTAGAAGATAGAGAGTTGTTATGTGAAAATAATGAAAAATATTTTGTTAAGAAGTGATAAATGTTAAGATATAGAGCAGAATTGACTATACTTACAAGGATCTGATCAAGCAAGTCCTGTGCTACTCAAAACAAATCAAGCTATTCTTGTTATTTTCTAATCATTACAATGGGTGCAAATCCCTTAACCGGGTAAGCTCTAACAAGGTTATCCATTAGTTTGGATTCTCAAATCCTCCACCGAGGTTACTCCTAACAGGGTAGTACTCTTAATAGGGTATAAGATTCTAATCAAGCTTGGAATCTCTAACAAGATTCACTCCTAGTAGAGCTCTTTGTAAGGCCTTAACCGATCAGTTTTCTATTACTGCATATAGTTAACTTGTGAGTTCCATCTCGCCATGGTTTTTACCTATTTGGGTTTTCCACATATAAACATTTGTGTTATGGTGGATGTTCTACTTTTTGTGGATGTTGTTATTTCATTTTGGATGTAATGTATTTTGTTTAACCGCTTGGTTAAGAACATCTATAGATTAGTATTCAAAGTAGTGTGTGTTTTGGAGTCACTAATTCACCTCCCCCCTCTCAGTGCTTTTCAAGTCCATCAATTTAATGATTGTAAAGGAATTAAGGAAGATGTTAAACTAGTCATGGATCATTTGTTATGTATTTGATTGAAGTTTTAATAAATAGAATCAATGTTTTGTGTAAGAACTCTTAACTGTCTTCTAGAACAGTCATGTGGTATTGTTTTTCTTTAGAATTTTTGGATGGATGAATGGATTGACCAGGGCTTGAAACCTATTTGTAGTTGTTTCCAATTGAATTAACTTTGTTTTGGATGTGATTAAAACTTTGGTCATGAAGAATGAAGGAAGTTTGAACATGTTTTTCTAAAACTGTCTTAAAACCCTCTATGACAGGGTTAGTAAGAAAGGTTTAATCACAACTTTGTTTTTAACCATCCAAAATTATTATAACTTTGGAATACACTTTTATTTTGAATTCTCTTTCTAAATAATCCAATTTTAGATTGAGTGGTTTTGTATTCTAGGAGAAATATGATGCCCTAGGTGGACTGAACTTACATTTTACTTGTTCTTCTATGATAGTCAAAATCAGTCTCTATACAGAGGGAATAATTTTTTATTTAACCATTGGATCTTTATAGTTTTTTAATATATTTTTTAAGCCTAGTTTTCTACATTTTTACCAGGGAGATTTTCCTAATATTGTCCTATTTGAAAGTTATGAGTAACAGAGTGCAGGTCTATCAAAACTGTCACAACTGGGATAAATTTGAAAGATGTTTGGAAGCATGAATTTGTTGGACTCTTGGAGAATGAAAATTTAAAGATGTTTGGAAGCATTAATTTGATGGACTCTTGGAGGATGAAAATTGATGCAAATTGATTTATAGAACAACTATAGGACAATCATGAATTCAAAGCTAATTTAGGGGATACAAATAGCAAAGTGGTAATTATGCAATAATTTTATTGCCTTGATATTCCACATCTAATAGAGAGGCTCAATCAACTCAAGTTTAATCAAATAAAAGAATTTAATGTATAAAAGTAGAGTTTACCATGCACAGTAGTTGTGGTCTTTCTAGGTTAATGTTAAATCAATTACGGAAAGAACAACTCATAGAGAATTTCCCCTTTCCATCTTTATTGGCTAACTGAATTCCTGATTGCAGGTACTTAAAGAACTAAGGCCATATCTTGTTGGTACTAGAGGTGAGGAGTTGTAATTGTTCAAGATTGATGAACCAATAGTGAAGGTCAATATTGGTATCCCAACTGCTGGAGTTATGAGTGTACATGTTGCAATCACCCAAAAGTTGTGTGAAAAGATCCTTGCAATTACAGTAGTCCAGTTGTTGTAAATTGGAGAGAAGAGATACTAAATTGTATTTATAAATGTTGTAAATGTGTATTGACAAATTTTCATCTAATTACATTGTACTGGGGATATCAATTATAATTAGAGTACATATTTTGTTGTCAGCAATAGTTCATTGGAGAGGTGTTTATTATAAATAAGGTTTTTTTTAAATGACATATAGAAAGCTTATATTCATCATAGAAGATTGTGGTGATTTTTTTCAAAGTGGTTTTGCATTTTCTTGAGATTCTCCTTGTAAATAATTTGAATAAATATTGCTAGAAAACTTTTGAGCATCTAAATGCCTTATATTTAAGGGTAAAACTAAAGTATCATGTCAAAAATATCCAGCATAATAAACTATTTGCAACAAAAAATATAGTCCAAAATAATAAACTCGGTCATGATCTAAGGTAACCAATGAAGAAAACATGGCTACAAGGATTTGAGGCCATCCACAAGGAAATATAAGGGCATTCCATGAATGGGGTAGTGCTCATTAGCAATCGAAGAGGTACATGAACCTAGTAGAGGGTTTAAAGGTGGTTGAAATCCCAAGAGGTATAATAATTGTATTTTTGACAATTCAACACCTTTATTAAGAGGATTCAAATTCACATAAGAAACTACAATAAATTTCCTTAGGAAAATGTATATACCTACTACAAAAGTGTAGATTGTTTTTGCTAAAATGAAAAAATGACTTCTGGTTGGCCACTTATAAATTAGATAATTGAGCTCCCAAGAGACCTGGATTGTGTCATTTCCATTGAGCCTTCTGAAGGCACTGAAGATAATTCTCCCTTTGATCTGGTGCAACCCCAACCCTTCCACAAAAATGACCCTAAAAACATACAAATCACTTTGTCAAACTCAAAAGTGGTTTTGACATCCACATATAACAATAAAACCTGAATGATTATTACAAAAAGAAATCTATTCTTTTCATTAATATGTCACAATATGTGCAGTCTACATTCATAATCTTGTTGGCTTTTATTTGTTAAGTAGACCTTCACAAAAAATTTGGTTTTAAAGCAACTATAAAATAAACAAGATAAAAATCGTCAAATCAGTATAAAGATCCTGCAATTGAAGTTTTAGTTTCACATTTTGATAATCAATGAGCCATCAAAGGATTATATTTTTATAATGTGTAGTGAAATGGTTTGTCTGAATTTTAAATCAGTCACTAGTTCATCTGAAACATTGATCAAATAACCACACATCAAGCTCTGGAAAACAAAACCCATCATGAAGGAGAAAAATAAAATCAATCCTCAAAAATAAATTATCTACAGTAGAAACAAGAAAATACAATCGACCCAAAAATGACATGCAGATGAAAAGATTGACAAGATGAATCGGACAAGACAACAAAAAATTATTCAATGAAATGCAATCCATTCATCAAGATGTGATACAATGTACATATTTATTAATATTAATGACTTTTCAGTTCATCTTCTAGATGCCTACTCATCTTTTAGTGTATCAAGGATATATAAAAGGTAAAATATTATCCTACTACACCTAGGGATTATGTAAAGTACCTCCCCCCCTTAGTCCCTAGGGGTTGTGGTAAAACTATTGTTTCTGTGCATTGAGAAACTTATATATGGCACCCCATTTGCTTCATACTAAGCTCTAGTCTTCCACAAAATATTTTTCTTGAGTGATAGCTTGTTTGTTTCTACAGTTATAGATTTTTTATCAACCAAGATATTGACTTGGTAAAGACTTCAGTTCATTTTGACAAGTTGAGTAAAGTGACAATGATATACCAAAATTGGAATAATGGTATTGTTTTTTAATCACATTTCTATCAATAAAATTCACTATATGTTTACCGATACAAGTGGTGTTCTTGATTGGTTAAATAAATGTTGGAAATTATCTTGGTCTGAGAGTGTCTAGTTTGCTAGGTTAGGACATATTTTGGGCCAAATCGGGGGAGTAAAAAAAAAAAGCTAACTTTAGATGGTTGCTACGACTTAAAAATTTAGTTGTTGGTCATGAGTTAAATGTTATTGGTATCCTTACTAGATTTTGTGATCTATTTAATGCTACAAAGACTTTTGAGCACTTGTTTTTTTACTGTCACTATGCTCTCTCTTTGGTCTATGTTTATATGGGTAATCTTATTGGTAGGGATTGTGAGGATGGTTTGAATTAGTCTTAATTTCTTGCTAGATATGTTAAACCCTTTTCTATTATACTTGATGCTTTTTAACTAGTCTTGACTAATGAGATTTTCTAGTTTATTCAAAAAAGGAGAAACGAAGAAGTATTCCAAGGTAAAAGAAGGTGCCTTACTGAGTTCCAAAGTGAACTCACCTTCCTTAATATTGTGTTGTAGGTTTCTATAGTGATGGATATTCCAAGGACAGGTTTATGATCTTTCTCAAAGTACTTACAATTGTGTACAAAACAAAGATTAAGAGTGCATATTTCTTCCCACATGGAATAGATGATCTGAATGAAGAGGAGCTTGCACCACTGAAGGATTAAATGGACAATAATAACATCAAGAAGCCTCTAGATGTGGGCAAACCTAGATCTAAATGAGGAGAAAAATTCTACAATCAACCCTTATTTAAGGACGTGGATCCTGAGGATATGATAGATCCTCCAATTGGTACTAATGACTGTGACTATTGTGAGATCAATAGTAATGTAAAGAGTTGTTGGGAGTAATTGTGATACAATATTTTATTCCATTTTTTCCTCCATTATGATGGTTTGTAGCTTCAAAAGTATCTATATGTATTAAGGTGCTTAATATTTTGGACTGATGAAGTGTTGTTCCTCTAATGTATCTTTGTTTTGTACTCTATATTTAATATATATATATATATATATAAATTCCTCCAAACTTGCTTTTGATACTCAATTTTTGAGTATCCTGGACAACATTAATCTTACCATGGGTTATAAATTTATAATGATATAAACTCATATGCATGTTGGTGTGACCCTGGCATCCGTTGTGTAGTTGAAATTCCATACTACATAGTACATACAAAGAAATTATTGCAGAGAAAAGTTTGCACCATGTGTATTTTACTTTTTCTAATACTAAAATAATTATGATTCCCAACCAATATTTAATAAATTCTTTATAATTTTGAAAAATTCCTTTAAGCTTATCTCTCATCCTCTACCCCCTGATTCGACCATGACACTTTAGGATTGATTAAGCAGATATCTTACTGATAGATTCTTTCTCAATAGGAATGAAAGTTTTGGTAGGTAGTTCTGGAAAGATAACTATCAAGTGCCTCATCCCCCCACCCCCAACCCAAAAGGGGTTGATGGATCGATCTTATGTTGATCCCCATTTGACTATCAATGACAACATAAACCTTATGGTTAGCTACACTAATATAAACCCAGAACTAAGTCATCCTAGTGTAACCCTGGAACCAAGATGAATGATTGTGTTTTTCATATTATGGAAAAATTAGAAAAACTCTAACATTGATTTTATGGGAGCCTTAAATTTCAACAAATGGTTTTAATCAACACTTAAATTCTACAATATCTAGTCTAGGTCACCTAACCCCTTCAAACTATTGCAAAATTAGTTTAGTTTGCCATACATAAGAGTGTCTCAAAAGGAAAAGGTTTGAACAGAAAAAAAGGAGAAATATTTTTTTGGAAACTCACCTTCAATGAATTTGGGACCAAACCTTTGTATAGTGCACCAAAACCTTCATTCCTGATAGTTTGTCTGAAGGTATCAATCAAACCCAAATATTGAAGAGGATAATTGCTTCTTCCATATCCCGTTACAATAGAAGAAGCATCTTTCCACTTGACCATTTGCATTCTCCTCCTTATCACATCAAGATGATAAAATACAGTTTGCCCAACAGTTCCTGTTGCAGCTCCACATGCTAATTTTTTTACGACACTAAGCTCTAAGCCTTCATCTAAACAAAAGGGTTAGGATTTGAGCAACCACTCTTTCAAAGACTCATAGACAACAAATTTAAGTGTAGTACCCCTTCTCGATCGAACTTGTTAGACTTATATTTTACTACAATTGATTTTTCAGTTGTTACATTACTGCTATACTTTATTCAAACTTATTTGATGTAATTTCATGCTTATACTGGATATGCAATGTATGCTTTCTTATAGTATTTCAGTACTTATGGTTAATGTTATTTTTATGGATTATTGTCATGGACTGACACTTTTGCCTTACATATGCGATGTGTCATTTATATGTTGCGTGTTTGCAAGTGTATTGGATCTGAGGGGATGATTTTCCTTCACTCACTTCGGTGAGATAGTGAACTTCATGATTCTCCTCCATCGATGTGTGTATCATGTATTCTATATTTGTATATATGTATGCATGGTTTGATGATGCAGGACATTGCAGGTACAAGTACCGGGTAGGTACGGGGTATCGTCTCCACCTGGCTTCATAGGTCTGAGCGTGTCTTATTTGTCTAATGGGAGTGGAGGAGATAGTTGTTGACCCTAATTCTTACCCTCAGTTTACTCATGTGAGTGTCATCAATTGGTCCTCCTTTCCATTTGTTCAACCTTCAAGTTTTGTTCGTTTGACTTTTTCAGAGTCTTCATGTGGTTTTCTTGGTTTGCGTGCCCTAGTGGGTTCGGTTATTTATTTGAGTTTATGGCATCATTTCATAGTTGGTATAATTAATTTATGTATTATTATGCCTTTGTGTTATGGACTTAGTTAATTGAATGAAGTTATTAAATTTAAATTAATATAATTGCATTATATTGGAAAAGTGACCATATTTAAATCAAGTAGAAAAAAATAAATAAATAAAGTTAATTGCATACTATTGCTTTAGTTTAAAAAAATAAATAAAGATAGAGTTAAATCATTTCCTTTATCACTTTTTAGGAAAAGTTGATTAATTATATTGAGAAAAGAAATGAATTTAAAAAAAAAAATGAAATTCCCATTTACCTTTTTTAAGGAAATTAGAAAAGTAATTTTTATTATTGAAATTGTGATTGGATGAGAAAACATTTCAACCTAAAAGTTTAGGTTGAAATATTTTTTTATTTATTCCTATGAGTTCACGGGAAGAGGAGGCATATTTTTGGAGAAGGTAAAATCTGGAAATTGTTTGGAAGAAGGATTTGGTTTGGAAATCTGGTTGCAGGATTGAAGCTCTTCCACAAATTACGTCCTGGAAAGCTTCACAGGTTGGATAGCCTCTACCTTGTTTTGTTTACAAAAAAATTATATTTCTTCCCCTTCTTCTATATGTTGTGTGAAAAATTGGTTAAATGATTGTAGTTGTTTTGAAATAGTTGTTATGAGATTTAATGGGAATCTCAGTCCCTTATTGATTAAAAATGCAACTTCAATCTCTTTATGTGGATTATTTCATGTTATGTTTTTGTTTTAAAATCAATTCTTCCATTTTTGTTTTTAAATTGTGAAATTGGGGGAGTTATGCTGGCAAAATTTTGCCAAAATTTCCCTCTTGTGCTTCCAATTAATTATTTCCTTTCTGGTAGTTTCAAAATTTGTAGGAATTTTGAGTTAAAACTTCTCTTCCTCCATTCTTTTTTTGGCACAAAAATTCAATTGGGGATTGCCAATCTTATTAGTTTTCAGCCAATTTGTCTTTGTGAAGGAAATTCTTTGGGATTTGGTGTTTTTCCCAATCTCTGTTTTGTCTCAGATATTAGAGTTTTTTGGTATATTTCTTTACCAGTAATTATTTTGTGGGGTTATAGTTTTTAATTTCTTTTCAAAAAAATAAAATAATTATGTGGTTTTATTAGACTCTGTTTTCTCAGAGTGCTGGAGATGAGATGTTATAATCTCTATTTTAAAAATAAAATAAAAATTATGTTGGGGGTGGTAGCCTACTACCGATGGTAGCAAAGCTGCCATACGGTAGTAGTGCTACCGTATGGTAGCAATGCTACCATAAGGTAGCATGGCTACCATATGGTAGCATGGCTACTGTATGGTAGTAGGACTACCTTACGGGTAGCAATGCTACCATATGGCAGCATGCTACCATAGGGTAGCAAAGCTATGAGGCAAACATTTCATTTGCCTTTCCCTTTGCGTGCCTCCAGTAAGTTATGAGATTTGGATTTTTATTTTTATGTTTATTAATATATATATATAGTTTTTTTTTAAGTTATGATATTTTATTTTTGAGAGTTAGAGTATATTGTGAAAATTAGTTTAATGTTTTAATATATATTTTAATGTGATGTATTTAAATGGTATATATTTGATGAATATATAATCATATACATATATTATATTATTATATATATAATTAATTCGGAATTTATTTTATTTTCATGAAAGCATATATTTGGGTTTCTTTATAATTTAATAATGAATATATGTTGGGGGGGGTTTACTTTTATTTCCTTAAATGTGGTTAATTTTAGCCTTACTGGACAAATGATGACTCTGAATCTCTTTTATCTACCTTGTCGTATTTTTTTATATATTTCTTGAATATCGATATTTGCAAGTATTTAATGCTTTTGAATGTTTTAAAAGATTGACTGTATTAGGATCTTTAGTGTAAATGGTATTTTTGGTCAAACCTTATTTACATTGTAATTTTGGTTTGAGTTGTCGTCATGTTGTAATAGTTGCTATACCCTATTGGTCAGGTGTAGCTGTGTAACCCTATTGATGTGATCCATTGTGTTTTATGTTCCAATGGTCAATCCTGGGTTATTGATTTGTGTATCCTTCACCTTTATTTTATTAGGATTAGATATGGCTGTTAGTTTCACCATAGGGTTCTCATAGAGAGACCATACCTATTAGTGTCCTATGAGAGAGTGGATTTCGAGCAGGGGTTGCACCCGAAGTGGTTGGCAGGATAACCCCTCAAAATTCAGTTAATAAGTGATAATCTAAAAATTGATTAGGGGGTGGGTAGTTATAATTTTAATTAAGATATTGCACCCCGCACATGGTTGAGTTCTCGTATAGGCTCAAGGTGTAGTGGGAAGGCCTAGAATGGCAAACCTACCATCTTGTCTTCATGAAAGGCTGGTAGGGTCTGCATGATGCTTAGATGGAGCCAGGGGTTCAGGAAAGGTTACCAGGATAATCCAGGATGGGGGTCGAGACCTATGGAGGCCTACCTATGGTAACCATCTTAAGCCATGCGATGACACTCTCTCTTTAGGGTCACTAGTGTTTTGTGAGTCGAGTCACATGAGTTTTGCAGAGTCATGTTGTACTATTGTACTTGTCTTGTTTTTCTTGCTTGAGGGTCTTCTGCTATCTCCTAGCATGGTGGGGTGGTTCCATTTTGGGATCACATGGTCAGGTGGTAGTACCACTTCCCATCGGATATTCTAGTTCATACCTTCATGTGAGGATTAGCTTCGCTGGTGTACCTTTGGTTCATGATTCATGCATAAACTCATGTTCATGATTATTGTACCTTTGAGACCCATGTGGTCATTGTATTAGTAAACTATGTAACCTTGACATTGCAATTTATGTATTTCATTTGTACTATTGGAAGCCATGTAGTTATTGAATATTATAATATTAATTCAGTTGAATGTATGTTATTTCAGTTATCTTTATTCTTATGTGTAAATGCTTCATTGAAAATAAATATATTGTATCACTTTAAATCTTTCAATGTGAATTTCAGTTTATGAATATGATTTAATTAATTGCAATAGAGTTCCCTAATTAGATGGGTAATTGGATTAACATTATGATGTTGTTTTAGTTCTGAAGTAATCTTCATTGGTAACCCTTTAGGATTTCATTTGTTAGACTTCTGCTTGTGTTATTAAATGTGCAATGTAATAATAAATGCACTTAATCTTTAAAAAACAAATTATTTCACCCATTAGTTGCCTTGTAGTGTTGTTTTCCTTTAGGGTTCCTGGCAGGGAATTACATTAAGACCAATGTATGGAATCTGAAAACAGAAATGGAACTTCAGATAGCCTAGCTATGATGGTTCCTAAGACTTCAACACATTCTTTTCCTCATTGTAATTGCTCCTTCCATGTATAGATCACACTGCTCCTTATTCAAAAAATACATGCATCAACTGAAGATGGGTAACCCTCATTGCAACTATAAATGGCATGCATATATTTTGCAAGCGGGAACCTCTCATTTGGCTAAAATGACAAATGTTTATTTGAGTCAAAGTGAAAATTTGTGAAAGTATTTTTCAGGCGAGAATCTCTCATTTAGCGAAAATGACAAATATGTATATTCATTATCATTCTTAGCAATTTTTTTAAATAATAATTGGTTTTTATAGACTTTTTAAATGAGTCATTTATAAAGTTGATCAATTATCATATTTTTACAAAGGCATAGTATAATTTTAATGCTGGTCAATAAATATTTAATATTTTAAATAGGAATCAAATTCAAACATTACAAAATAAGTATTCTATTTTTAAATTTGATTAACTTAGATAAATAAATAATTGAGTAAATGGAGTGAGAATGTGGTCTACAGGTGTTGGGCAGGTGGGAAGGAAAAAGTTTGAACTTGCGAGACAAAGCGTGTACCAAACCAGTAGCAGCAGATGACAGGAAACAAGCTAATGGAATCCGACGGGCTACAAGAATTTTCACTGGGGTTATCAGAGGAACAAGCATACCTGGAATACTCGACAACATCAAAGACCCCCGTTCAAAAGACTTTCCAAACAAAAGCAGCCAATATTTGATATCTATGATGGCTATTATTCTAAACTTTCACAAGAGCCTGACAGGGGAAAAGGGTTTCTAGATCGATTGAGAAGCCGTACCGAAGCGGATTACAAAAGCACAAATATACCCTATGGATAATCTATACCTTCATATACTTCCTGGCCCAACAATATACATGTATGCAAACCCAAATTCCTCTCCTATCCAAACAATATTTTGATTGCAGGGAGCTGAGACTTTTTAGATTCCACTCTTAGAGTTCCCTTCAACCCAAAGTTTGATAGTGCAGAGAGCCAAGACTTTTCAGATTTCACTCTTAGAGAGCCCTTCAACCCAAAGTTTGATAGGCAACCTGACAAATATAGAATGGTTGAGGAGGTTCCCCTTCAACCATTTGATGAACCCTTTAAAATATGGAAGAAAAAAAAACAGAATGAAGAACAACTTGAACAGTCGATCAAAAAGAAAGATAATGCGACCACTCCTGAACCAAGCCATCTTGATAAGCAGTACAAGGTTACTCTCCCAAACCAAGTTATTATGCCTCAAATTTTGCATCTTCGAGAGAGAGAGCTTGTTGGTAAGTTTTGGAAATCTTCTCCCTCATTTGCTAATTTATTGTCATGGGCTAAGAAATTTTGGAAAGGGGTTAAGGAGATTTTTTACATTGATATTGGATCAGGGTTTTTTATTGTAATATTTCGATCAAAAAATTCTAGGGATATGGTCCATAAGTTTAAGGGTTGGTTTTGTAAGGGTTTTGGTCTTTTCACCATCCCATGGGTACCAAATTTCAAGATGAATTCTGCAATCTATAAATTTGCCCCCTTCTAGATCTATTTTTCATCCTTGCCTTTGGAATACAAAGATTTAGAGCTAATTGAGTTATTTGCAAACCAGATTGGCATTTTCATTAAGCATGATCTTATTCCTTTCGAATTTACTCATCTTCCAATTTGAGTGTGCTTGCTTCTGGACACGTCAAAGTTGGTACCAGATAGTTTCTTAGTTGTTTCCAAAATTGATACTTAGAAGCAAACTATCATTCTTGAAGAACCTGAAATAATGGATTCTCATTCATACCTTCTGGGACATTTCAATTCTCAATGTCAACAAGATTTGCAGCAAACAATAAAAGTATGCGATGATCATTCCACAGATCCATCCCTCTATTTGTTTGCCTCTACACCAAGTGTAGATTTGCATGACAATCCTATTTCCATGCAACACACACAAGTTGATAATAACTATAATAATCATTATGTGATAACTATCTCTAAGCATAAGAACCATTCTCCAAATTAGGAAATGTAGATATTGTTGGCATTATAATAGACAAGGGGAGATTGTTGGCATTTCAATAAGGATATTGAGAAGGTTGTTGATGATTATGGATATAACTTATCAAGTATGTTTACTATCTTAATATTATTATTTTTTCATTGATGTCAAGAAATTGATTTTCTAATTCAGTATGATGTTGCCATATCTTAAGAAGTATGATTTGATGAGTATAAAGATGTCGGTAAAAGACACAGACAGAATGTGATGAATAAGGGGAGGAATAAGTTATTCAATGGGCAACTATTATCGAGTTAGACAATGATGAGATCATGATGTTTAGATTGTTTTGATATCCTACATATGTTGTTAATTGTAAGGTTAATACTATACTATGTTACCGAGCAAAGAACCTAGTCGGTAAACCCTAAGGAACCTAGTCGGTAAACCCTAAGGAACCTATTTGGTAAACCCTAAGGTTATCGCTATTGGTTAATGAAGGTAGAATGTCTATCAAGTGAAGTTTAGTATTTACTGAGTTGCAACCGAGTAGTAACAGAATGCATTGAATGAATAAAAGCATTATTTAATGAAGAAAGCTGATGAGCTGGAATTGATTAAATGATTGGTATGCCGTGCATGAAGTTTGTTAAAGAATCTATGGTAAAGGAAAATCGGCAGGAAGATCTACAACTCAGATTGAACCGCAATACCCTAGCACAAGTTCCAAGAAATGTATGCAAGTTCCAAGGTGGGGTAAAATGTTTTTCAGATCAAAGGATACATTGAACCTAGTCAAGATTGAAGATCAGATGGCTATGATTGATCATGGGAAATGTGATCAAGGAGATTAAGCGGTTGGAAAATTGTTTATAAATAAGGAACTATTGATAAACAATGGATGCGGGCAGGTTTATGCACATTGATGCTACATAGTGATTACCGAGCACAAAAGCTTGAAGACCTGTTTGAATAACAAAGTATAGAGCCCAGTAGATGGATGAGATAAAGTTCTATGTCTAGATTGTATTGAGCAAATAAGAATCTTCTTTAGCATTTTAGATGTGAAGTTACAGATAGATTTTTATTACTGTTATTTTGTGAAGTGACAGAAAATCTCTTAACCGAGTGGACTTAATAGTCTTATTTGTAAAACCCTCTAGCAAGGTGACATTCTGATTGAATGTTTGAAATCCTTTAACAAGGCCATTTCTAACAAGGTGAAGATCCTAACAGATTTGAGGGAAATCCCTTAACCGGGTCACATCTAGCAATGTGTTTGTAATCTTTAACAAGATTTGCTTTTAACTGAGCATACTCTAGAAGAGTATATTTCTTAGTGGGTTTGAAATCCCACAGTGGTTTTTCCCTATTTGGGTTTCCACGTTAAATCTGGTGTTATGAGTTTTATGATGTTTATATGCTTTTGAGTTTGCATGTTTAGCAGTTTTGGTTATATTACTGAAGTATATGTTATCAAGGTTGAATCTATTGTTTTTATGGAAGATTAAGGTTGTATGATTCAACCCCCCTTCTCATCTTATTAGTTTGGAATCTATTCTTAACATTAAGTATTAGATCTATCAGATATTGTCTTCTGAATGGTTAAATACGATCAATATCTCTTCAAATTAGAACTGGTTAATATCTGCATTTCAACTTTTCAATCAGAAGGATCAAGGTTTGATTTCCACCAACTTCTTATTCTTGCATACACCATATGAAATTGGTAAAACAGTTGTGGCCAGAATGATATCTCCCTCTCAGAATTTAAAGGGCATGAGTTTAACTTCATTATACACTCCAAGGGAGGTGAATGGTTTATTTTTAGAAATCTTTAGTAAAATGAATATGTTGGTCTCTAGATTGTCTACATCTAGTCAACCTTTTGATTTAATGAATGCCTGTAAGGAATATGGTAGCAATCATTTCCCATTCTACAAGAGGCCACTATAATGGTATGAGGAGCTAGATCTGCAAACATCACCAAATAATCTAGGCCAGGTAGCTAATGATTGGCTATGCCTAGTTTGGGCATTTCAGTGGTATGAGGAACCCAAGGTGCAAAGATCACTAGACAACTTAGAACAAGTTGACAATGAAGTGTTACATTCGGTTGGTTCCCAATTATTTGATGAAATTGCTTAAGGTGTTTTAAATGAGGATGATCAATTGTTCCCAGATCACTTAACAGTTATGCCAACTGTGTTTCAGTATTCTCATATTGACATTCTACCTAGTAATATGGAAGTAGAGGTCAACAATTACCAAACAGATTGTGAAAGCCAGCAAGATCCTCCATATGATCTCTCATAATATCTATCAATTTCCCAATCACTTGCCAGTCTTTCTCTGCTATCTAATTCACCAAAACCAAGAGGGAGAAAACCAAAATCAGCTAAATTGAAAGAGGAAATAGCAGATGGCATTCAATCCACTTTAGATAGTAAATTTATTGTCATTAAAAGGCCAAGGAGGGTATGTTGCTCTCCTCTCCCTCAACGAAAATCATTTCATGAAATGTTAGAGGCATTAATGCCTCTGACAAAATAAATCAAATTAAGCACCAGCTTGATTCGACAACAACTGATATTATTATGTTGCAAGAAACCAAAACATCTCAGGATACTTTTCAGAACACTATTCATAAGTGGAACAAATGGAAAACATTTCATGTTCCAACTCAGGGAGCTTGAGGAGGGCTTATAGCTCTGTGGAATCCTAAAATAGTAAATGCAGAAATAGTAACCACGGGTAATAATTGGAAGCTATTAAATATTCAAAACTTTGATCTGGCTTTCAAGATATTTAATGTTTATGGACCCACTAGTACACTTGACAAAAGGAGGCTCTAGAATACAATAGCAACAATTATTAATCAATTTGCATATCATAACATTATTCTAGGAGGAGACTTCAATGCTATTGTCTCCCTTCAAGAAAAAAGAGGGGGTATTTGTCCTCCATTAAGGACTATTAAAGATTTTGTGGGTTTTATCTCTGATAATGCATTAACAGATATAGTGCCAAAGAAGGGTTTTTTTACATGGACAAATAGGAGAAAGAAATTTTCACAAATAGCTGAGAGATTGGATAGATTTCTCATTTCTAAACAATGGTTGTTACAAAATTATCAATTTGAATCAGAGATTGTCCCTCTCATTTGCTCAGACCATTTTTCCATTTCACTTAGTATTTCCCCTAAGACTTCACCTTGTGTGCATTGACCTTCATTCAAATTTGAAAGGATGTGCTTCAGATATCCTCATTTTCCTCCACTACTTCATCAATGGTGGGTGAGTGCACCATATCATAATGGTAATAAAATGCTTCAATTTTACAAGAAAATGCAGTATGTTAAATCTCAAATCAAAGTATGGAATGTGACAGTTTTTAAGAATATTTTTCATGAAAAAGATGTGGTGGCAAAAGAGTTAGCATAAATTTAGGATCACATTATTATGCAGGGCATCGATAATGCCAAGTATGACAAGCAAAAACATCTACAAACAACATGGGAAGAGTTATGTAAGAGAGAGGAAGTCTATTGGAGGCAAAAGTCTAGGGAACTCTGGTTGAAAGAAGGAGATATGAATACAAAATTCTTTCATGTGTCAGCAAAAGCAAAAAGAGTGGCCTCTTCAATATTTGAGGTTAATGATGCTATTTTAGGTGCTAAGCTGACAAAACCTCTAGAAATTCAAGATGGAGTGAAATTTTTTAAAAATATGCTTGCCCCTCCCCTTGTTAGTAATACACATTTGGCATCTAAAGAACAAGAAGTCTAAGATATTATCCCAAATATCATCACCCATTTGTGACAATCAGGATCTCATGAAACCATTCACTCTTGAAGAAGTTCATGGAGTGGTGTTTTCACTTGCTCTAGATAAAGCCCTGGGTCCTAATGGATATACGACCCTTTTTTTTCAAAAGTGTTGCAATGTTATAGGCTTTGATTTATTGGTAGCACTTGAAGAGTCAAGAATAAGTACTTCAGTGTTGAAGATGTTTAATGTTACTAATGTAGCCATTCTACCCAAGGTAAGAGAACCAAAAAAATTTATAGAATTCAGGCCTATCTCTTTGTGTAATACAATTTATAAAATCCTTACTAAGGCCATTTATCAAAGATTGCAAAAACTCATTCCAAAACTTATTTCACTTGAGCAAGGGGGTTTTGTCCCTGAGAGGGAAATTGTGGAAGGGGCATTAGTTGCACATGAAGTTCTCCATTCTGTTCAAACCGCCCAAATGCCATCTTTTATTGCTAAACTTGATATGATGAAGGCCTATGATAGGGTAAATTGGAATTTTCTTTTAAAAGTTCTCCACAAATTTGGATTATCTGAAAAATGGTGCAAATGGATTAGAGCATGTATTTCGGGATCATTCTTCTCAATTATTATCAATGGGATGCCTTCAGGTTTCTTTGTAACTACTCAAGGTGTTAGGCAAGGAGACCCCCTCTCCCCTTTCTTGTTCATCATCATGGCATAAGCACTTAGTAGATTAATCAAATTTAATAATGAAAAGGGCACTTGCCAGGGTACCCATATTTCCAATACTTCCATTTCAGTCACACATATACTATTTGTAGATGACACTCTTTTATATGGTAAATCTACTATAGTAGAGGCTAATCAAATTAAGAAAGTTTTGGAATCCTGCACATCAGTATTAGGATAGAAAATTAATGCTCAGAAATCAAAGGTATTTATTTTCAAAACAAGATTTACAGTTACCGGAAAGATCATTAAAATCTTGGGATTTAAGCTAGAAGATTTACCTTGTTCATACTTAGGTATTCCTTTCTTTATGGGGGCCAACAAATCCTCTTATTGGGAAAATGTGCTTGAAAGGATTAAGTCTAGAATTTCAGCTTGGCGAGTTAGATGGTTGTCTCTTTCGGGCCACATCCTTCTTATCAAAATTGTATTGGCCTCCATACCTAACTACTATATCTCTGTCCTTAAGGCACCAAAATCAGTTGTCATGAATATTTAGAAAATTATCAGAAGCTTTTTATGGAAGGGTAATCTCTCTCAAGAAAAGAAAATTCCATGAATTTCACTTACCAATATGACACATGGAAAGGTTGTGGGAGAAGTAGGATTACATGATCTCACCAAATGGATTAAAGGATTTGGAGGTAAATTGGTTTGGAAAATGTACTCCAAACCTAATGCAAAATGGTGTCAAATCATGCAAGCAAAGTATCTATATTCTTCAAACCCTTTGAGAATCCTCACCATTGGTAATCCACCAAATGGATCTATAATGTAGAACTTCGTGATGTCCTCCAGAGAACTGGTAACCACGTATATTTCTTGGCAAGTAAATAATGGGGAGTTTATTCATTTCTAGAATGATTCATGGAATGCTCCACTAGCACAATGTCAACACTTGCAAGGAATAATTCCTATTCTTACTCATGCATGGAGTGAGAAACTCATTGATTATATTAGTGGAATTGAATTACATTCAAGAAAGGCCATTTGGAAAGATTTTTTGCATGCTATTACTAATGATAATCAAAATCAGACGTCACAAAACCTTTTGGCTCAGAGGATTGTATTTCTTTCAAATAAATTGGATAAAGTTTTTTGGGCTCCATCCAAACAAGGTGTATTCTTAGTTAAAAATGGATATGGAACTTTACAACACATGATGGAACAACAGCAGAACCAAAGAGCATTTAAATTTTGTTGGAATAACAAAGACTTGCCTAAAGCAGGGTGTTTCTCTTGGCTAGAAATTCAAAAAAAGATCTTAACCAGTGACAGACTAGTCAAGCTAGAAATTTCACAAGCATTTCTTTGTGTTTTGTGTAAGAAGGAAAGTGAAATAGTTGATCACTTGTTTGTTCAATGACCATTTGATCAACTGTGTTGGTTCTTCATTTTGAACAGATTACAAATTTCATTGCCTTCACCAAACACAGTATGGGATTTGTTTCAGTCATGGCCTACTCTGTTTACCTCCTCCACAATTTATTATATTTGGCACATCATTCCAGCAATAGTCATTTGGTCCATTTGGTGGGAAATAAATTCAAGAGTATTTGGGAAAGTGTCTATGATTGTTCAAAAAGTTTTGGAAGTTATAGAGAAATCAGTTTCTGATCTAGTGAATGTTCATGTACAATCCTGTTATAACATTTTTTCATTATTTTCATCATGGGATTCTTCCATTATCAAAAATTGGAAGCATATTTTATCACCGTCTAATTCCAGTATACCATCCTTTAAAAAATTTAATAAGGTTTATAGATCTAATGTTTCATGGCAACCCCCAAATCAAGATTTCATCAAACTTAACTTTGATGGGTCATCAAGAGGGAATCCAAGTAACTCAGGAGCTAGAGTTTGTATTAGGGATTATCTGGGTAATTTAAAAAACATTCAAATCATTTGTTTTGCCTCTAGGAACTAACAATATGGCAGAGGTGCAACCATTATTGGAAGGATTGATCCTCACAAATAAATTGGGTTATTTAAAAGTTCATGTTGAAGGGGACTCCTATCTTGTTATTAATGCATGCATATAGAAGAAAAAATTAAATTGGAGGATCAATTATATTCTCGAACAAGTTTGGAATCTACTAGATTCATTTGAATCATTTCATATCTCACACACATACAAGGAAGGTAACAAGATGACAAACATACTTGCAGACATGGGCTATGATGGGCTTGAAACTCAACCGATTAAGGATGAACATGATTTAAAAGAATTTCCATTATTAAAAAACATATTATGTGATGAGATTTTGCATGTGACGAGATAGGGCAACCATTGTATTTAATCATTTTTAAGTTGTCATGCTAATTATACTTGCAGGAATGAATATGAATCAATTTGAATTAATCACTTAGCATGATTGCATGTGTGATACATCTTAAATAAGTCATTCACCATATTCGCATACATGACTTATATCCTTGGCGCGTGTGAAATGTAAATTGAGGACTTCTCATACTTGGTAAAGCAAAGTTTCCACATGTGAACATTATTTGTAAGTAGATAAATATTTTGTAATTAAAACACAGGTGGATGGGCTGGCTTTTAATCATCATTTCTTCCATTTCAAAGGCACTCTTCTCTCACAAGCTAAGTTGGTTTGTGCACAACACAAGTTTTGAAGAGTAAGAAAAAATAAACAATAAAATAGAACAGGGGTCATTGGTTTCAACGAAAGGAATAATGCAGATGGATACTACTTGCGCAACATGTTGAAGAGAGCACATAGAGTACATGTCGTGCAATTACAGAGTCCAATTAGCAGTGGAAGAGTGGGAGAGACCCTTTTCAGAGCACATCATAGACATATTTATGGGACATGTCTTTAACATTCAATCACACTAGATCAAGAGGAGCATCAAGCGGGTGATTGGTGAAGAAATCTTGTTTCCTCAGGCAAGACGGGTCATATTCCCATCACAACTTATTTCTATTTTCTTGTCTAATGCATTTGATTTGCTTCAATCTCTCTCAATGCTTGAGTTAATTACTGCCAAAGTTGTCAAGAATGAATTTATGCCTGGTAATAAACTTATGCTAGTAGTCCAAAGATATGATTTATGGGAGGGTAACGTACATATTGGGGGTATTTTCCCATGGAATTTTCTTATATCTAGGCATGTCGCCATGTCAATCTATGACAACATCAAACACACATTGGAGATGTAGAATTTTTTATATATCCAAAGTGCTTTGGATAGGCATCATAGGGAAATTGGGCAGGAAATGATTACCTTGATAAAGAAAAAGACTAATGCCTTGTTAATTATATTGAACACAGAACTCCCTAAGGTGAATCCACACCCACAACCATTAGTACCAGATTTAAATGTTTCCCTAGGGCTTGTGTTATCATAGGGTTCTAATGAAGCTACAGGATCTTTTCAAATTCCACCTATGGTTGACAGGGGCTCAGTGCAAGAACAACAAGATGAAAACATCCAACTAATGGATGAGTAAGGCAGAGGGTAATATTTTTTGTTATCCATTTTGATGATGATTCTACATTTTGAGATTTCCAGAGGATGGCCAAGTTGCAAACTTATAATTTTATGTACAAAATTAAACTATTATTCAAGTTAATTTCTTTTGTATTGTAGCAAGACTGAGATAGATATGTAGTCTTGCAGCCAATTGCGAAAATTGGTAAACTTGGTTTTGTAAAAATGATATTTATATCATATCATTAGTTTAGCTATAACCGGAGGTTTTATTTTTTTTGGTTCTTTCCTACAAGTATGGTTTTTGAACCAGATTTTTCTATCCTAATAGTATTTAATATATATGTGGCTTGCCACCTTTCTTAAAAAAAAAATAATTGAGTAAATTTAATATATATATATATATATATATATATATATATATATATATATATATATATATATATATATATATATATATATATATATATATATATATATTAATGAAATGAGAATTAGAACGAGATGCTTAGTTCGTATAAGAGGTGATTTTGATTTGTTAATTAATAGTTATACTTTGTAGCTAGAATATACTTGTAGTATTCAAATCTTATATGCGATTGATGTGTTATTGAACTCTATAAATCTATTTAACAAAATTGGGATTTTGGTTGTCTTTAAAAATCATCATGATGTCCTATTTTATATTTTTTTAATGATTCATTTATAAACTTCATCAATTGTCATATTTTTACAAAGGAATGTTTAATTTTAATGTTGGTTAATAAATATTTAATATTTTGAATAGGAATCAAATTTAAATGTTACAAAGTAAGTATTCTATTTTTAAATTTGATTAATTTAGATAAATAAATAATTGAGAAAATCTAATATAAACAATATATATGACAAGTAAAGTTTTAATGAAATGAGAATTAGATTAGGCTGCTTAGTTCATATAAGAGGTGATTGTGATTTGTTAATATAGTTATTATACTTTGTAGCTAGAATCTACTCGTAGTATTCAAATCTTATATGTGATTGATGTGTTATTGAACTCTATAAATCTATTTAACAAAATTAGGATTTTGGTTGTCTTTCAAAATCATCATCATGTCTTATTTCTACAATTTGTTTATGTCAATCTTTCACCTCAAATTTGAGTCCTATGTCCTAAAATTTAATCAAGATGGTATTAATTATGATCACCATTAATGAACATGTGCCATGTTATACTTTTATTATTATTATATTTTTAATAGAAATAAAAAAATATAATATAACACATCTGCTAATAAAATAATTTATTATTTATAAATAAAAATAATATTTAAATAGAAAATAATTTACAAACAAAAATATTAGAATAAATTTTTTATATCATTTCCACAAGTACCTAATTTCTTTAAGAGAAGAGTCAAACAATTATCTAGTCATATATTTAGTCATTTATTTATAATTTCTCTATCATCTATCAAATTAGTCATTTTTATTTGTGTGATCTCACCCAATGACCAAATTAGTCATTTATTTAGTCATTCATAGCTTTCTTGTAAAAAATTACTAAAATTTGGTCTCATGACTAAAATTTTTGGTCATGTAGTCATTTATTGGCCATATTTCTACTAGTACAATTAAGATCTCATGCTACTAGGCCAATTCAAGAACCATATGATACAACAAGAATGCACATATCTAATTATTCAATTTCTTAATCCAACATAAGATCTCCATGTTGACATAATGAATATCCTTAGAACATGAACCATCTAAAGAATACATCATTTTATTCTATTACAAGATCATAGTCCCTACATCATCATGTCCTACTACATAGGAATACAAAGCATAAGAGTACATAATATCTTGTATTTACAATATCATCATGATATAATATTTTTTTCCATATACATAGAAATCAACTACACAACTATCCGCATAATGAAGAATCATAGGATCCATATTCATGCACGCTACCATCCAAAGAAGAACATACCAATGGAAGAAGTCATCAAACCACCCAACCATGTAGAACCAAATAGGAACCACCCTCATGCTAGAAGATGACATGGGGTTCCAACTCACACTCAAGACCTAGGCTATCACCTAACAACCAAGGGACTCAACATGACATCCACAAGATAACAACCATAAACAATGAATCAAACCACATCACAAGGCTAATCATAAATCAATAAAATCCCAGAAGCATAATCAACAAAAGGCATAGGGATCATCGAAACATGTAGGAAAGAGTGTCATCACATGCTATCCTCACAAAGAAGGGAAACAAATATAACACTGGGATCTCCACCCCTTTCCCTAATAGACATGTGGATCCATCTAAACCTATGAGAAATCAAGGGAGTTTGGCTTACCATCTCCACAGTCTTCCCAAGATCATCATGAGTCTCCACTCAAGGGCTATGAGGTGGGGCACCATAAACCAATTTAATTATCTTAATTAAGAGAATTTCCTAATTACCCAAACCCACTAATCAATTATTAAGGTTATAACTTATAGTTACAAAGGAAAACTCTTCATGTGGTTCCTTGGCTGGTCTACACCCTAGTGATCTATTTCTCATGACCCCAGTCCAAACATGCAAGAGCCCACTGTTAGACAGTTCAGATAACTGGAAGACAACTGAGATGAGGGGGGGGGTGAATCAATTGTCACAGATTACAGGAACCATTAGTAATTTAACCTTTAATATTGGAACCCAAAACATTAATATCGGAAGAGCAGATAAACCAATTAAGCATAAACAATAATCATAGAATAAAATCCATCCACATAACACCAATATTTGTACATGAAAAACCTGGTAAAGCGAAAAACCACGATAGGAAGCCTAACCACAGTCAGATAATACTTCTACAGTAAGTATGTGAATTACAATCAAGGGACCTACACTTGCAGGAAGGCCAACAGCCTATAGCACACTTATCATCACAAAAGGTGCCTCACTGACTACATACAAATCCAAAGTACAATCTGGAGAAGTGTTGAACTACAAAAGATAGCATCTCCTATGCCTGAGTACAGTTTCGGTTAAGCTCAATACCAGAGGACTAAATCCTCTTACATAAACCCAATTCGATCTCCAATGATCGACCAACTCCTCTTCCTGAATGATATTACATTATTCACACATTACATTCCTTAACCATGACCTCTTACATTAAATATGATGATCTGCAATGAGATCTTACATCTATATATACAAAACCCTCAACCATAAACAATCAAGTCAGCCACTAGACAATAAACCAATTACATAATTACAAACCATGTCAGCCTTAGACCAAACAAATAATATCAACACATAAGACATCTTGGACATACATCAATAGGTCATATCCACATGTTACATTAAAGTCGGTCCATAACCTAGATCAACTGGGACCAAGTATAGGTCCATATACTTCAGCAATGATCTCCAACTACAAAGTCTTGAACATGATCACCAACAGCATCCTGAAACTCCATCAAAAGCTGTGCCAACACCACTTATGCAATTCATCAAAAGATTTGTCGATGAAACCTTCACCAGAACCAGAAACCAATCTTCTAAGCAAGAAGGATAGCATCCAATCTCCAGACCAAAACCAACTAATCAAATTTGAGTATAAGTATCATGAACAAGCCAATTCCATCACCAAATTATACTGGAGCCTACCACATCATGCCGAATCAAAAACCACTAAACCTACCAGGACCAGAAGGGTGCCAGTAAAACATCCAAATAGCTAGTGTTGGCATCAATGACAAAACATCAATGCAACACATAATAATTTCCACCAAATGGCCAACAATCTCCCCCTTTGGTATTGATGGAAACACTAGATGTGAAAAATATCTAAGTACCAAAAAATACCAAACAATTCTCCCCATGTGGAAGATAGCCAACAAACTCCCACATATAGCTTTGAATATTATGCCCCCATTTCTTTTTCTTTTTCACTTTCTTTTTCTTTTTCACATCAATATCACTCCCCCTTTGACATCAATGCCAGAAATGTGGCAGAAACATCAAACCAAAAACATAAATCTCTGAATCACAAAACTAACTACTCCCCTTGAGTAGTAGCATCCCACATCAGTGCCAGAATTAATAGTATCTCTAATAGTGCATATCAGACTAATGCCAAACCATATCAATCAAGTCTTTGTCGGGGAAGTAGAAACTCCCAACCTGTCTCTCAAGTACTCAAATGATTCCTTGGACAAAGATTTAGTGAAAATATCTATAATCTATTCTTTAGTGTTCACATAAACCAATATAACTTCATTTGCTTCTACCTTCTCCTTCAAAAAGTTATACTTGATAGATATGTGCTTTGTTTTAGAATGAAATGCCAGATTCTTTGATATATCAATAGCAGCAAAGTTATCACAATGAATAACTACTAGTGCATCACAATCCACCTTTATATCCTTCAACATTTGCTTCATCCATAAAACTTGTGTACAGTTAGTAGCAACCGCAACATACTCAACTTCAGTAGTAGATAAATAAGTACATGATTGTTTCTTGCTGATCCATGAAACCAACTTCTTTCCAAGAAAGAAAGCTCCACTGGAAGTACTTTTCTGGTCATCAATATCTCTAGCCCAGTCAACATCTATATATGCACATAAAGTAAAGTTATCATCCTTAGGCTACCACAAGTCATATTCAGATGTACCTCACAAGTATCTAAAAATCCTTTTCACCACCAGCTCATGATTTTCTTTGGGATCACTCTGAAATCTTGAAACAATACTAACAACATTCATAATGTCAGGCCTAGTCTGAGTTAAATAAAGCAGGCCTCCAATCATAGATTTGTATCTTGTAGGATTTACCGGTGCAAAAACATATTTTCTTGTCAATTTCTCACTTGTAACCATAGGTGTACTTATCGGTTTAGAATCTCCCATACCAAATTTCTTCATCAGTTCCTTAGCATATTTAGTTTGACAGATGAAAATGCCTTTGTCATTCTGATTAATCTGCAAACCTAAGAAATATTCCATCTCACCAATCATAGACATATCAAATTATTTCTCCATATTCTTAGAAAATTCTATGCATAACTTATCTTCACCTCCAAAAATAATATCATCAGCAAATACTTCAACAATTAGTATATCATCCTTAGTGATTTTATAATATAAATTAATGTCAGTACTACCCTTAGTAAAACCAAGCTTCAAAAGATATTTATCCAACCTTGCATACCAAGCTCTAGGTGCTTGTTTCAATCAATATAAAGCTTTCCTTAACCTACAAACCATATATGTATCATATAATAGTGAAAAAACATTAGGTTTGATGCAGGAGCATCCTAGAAGGCAAGAACTTGTTTCATGTTACCAAGGAGTGAAGGAAGGATCATGATATCAAAAAAGATCAACTTGGAGGTGTTTAAGCCCATTATGGTTTCTTATGTTAAAAATGATGTGTTTCTGTAAAGACCTTAAGTGTCCTAATGATACTCCTATGCATAAAATTATTGTAATAAGGGCCAATAGTGTCCATGAGAACAAGTTTGGTTTGATGTGGTTCTAGATTTTTTTAATTATCTCTAGGAGTGTCAAATTATGATTTAGATAAATTAAAAGTGTCATAGGTTACAAAATCAATAAGTTGTAAATTCAAATATTTGAATTACAACGGTTAGTATGGGAATGTGAAAATCATGCTTTTAGGCATTGTTAGTGCTTCTAACTGATTTGGATCAGTTATGGTGGTTGTCTAGATGCATATAAAGTCTGTGCAAGTATTTGTGTATGGGTTAGAAGTCTATGGGAAGGCTGGGAAAAGTCTGTTGGACAGTTTGCAAATCTGGAACAGCAATAAGAAACTTTTAATTTCCTGCATTTTCTGTGTATGGTTTGTCTTATTTTTCTTTGGAAGTCATAATATCATGTTGGCCATGCTCTGAGGGTTTATTTTTTTGTTCCATGCAAGCTGGAGACGTTTTGAAGTTCTGAAACTAATATTATTTTCATTTTATTGTTGACTATCCCAGAAAAGACAGTGAAGTTTCATTTGTTTTGAGAGGTTTTAAGGATGTTTGGATTCATCCTATGAATGTATTTTCTGATTCTCATAGGGTGGATTCATTTCTGACATGTATAATAGATGTTTCTAACATTTTGGTGATAGGAAGTTGGAGTTTGCAGGTGTACACCGAGATAGATGACTGAAAACACATGGTTTTGATGCCATAGGTGTAGCAGCAGAGGATTGGCCTTAAGGAGGCCATACTTTTATGATGGAATCAGTAAAGACATGTTAAATTTTGGGTGAATCAACCTTTGTTTGATTCTGGAAGTGAGTTTTGAAGTGATTTTGAGCAAGCCCTTGGTTTGTGGGTGATTTAATGAGGGTTTTGGAGTATGGGTATTTAGGAATGTAACTGAACCTTAATACCTTGAAAATCATTGGTTTGGAATCATAATTAGAGACTGTACAGAAGGGTTAGACCTGAGGATGAGTTTGAAGGGTACTTCCTTAACAAAACAGGCCTAATTAGCCCTCACGGTGAATGAGGACAGCAGATTTTTGAAGGTGTTGGTCCAAAACAAGCATAGGAAAAACTTTGGGTATTGATAGGGGTTGATAATGGGTATCTAAAACAGTCAAAACATTTGTTGGTGTTTTGGGAAAATTTCATGAAACAGGCATAAAACAGTGCAGGCAGGGCTACTAGGAGACTAGGCCTAGTGAAGGGCTAGATTTGGGTTTTTGTATCAGTTGATGAGTTGAGGGTTTGAAAACCTTAGAGACATTCTAGGTGAAGTTATTTGATGTGTGTGGAGGTGGAGGAAACACCTGATTAAGATGAAGACAAGTTTTGAGCCTATTGAGGCACTTTGAGCATTTGAAACACCATAGGAGTGTTGGGGTTTGGGTCCATATTCCACTTAAGTTGCAAGTTTGCAACTAAATCCTCCATCCTCTACATCAAGTGGTATCAGAGAATTAGTAAAAGATCTAGTGCAGGTTTGTTAAAGTTAGTTATGGCATCTAAGAATTAGTTGGCAAGAGAACTAGAAGAATTGAAGGAAATCCTAGAAAGGGAAAGAAGGGAAAGAAGGGAACAAGATGCAGCAAGAGAGCAGGCTAAGATAAGGGAAGAAAGACAATGGAGAAGGGAGAGAGAAGCCATTCAATCAAGGATAGATAACCTTGAGAGGAATAGAAGAAGAGAAGAGCAGGACAACCTAGAAGGTAATGATGAAGAAGAAGTGAATGGGCTAGTGGATCAAGAGCAGCGAACAAATGACATAGAGGACCCTGAAGAAAAGAGATTTGTTAGATTGTTGAAGGCAGTACAAGGTATTGGAGGTAAGAGTCATATTTATTTTCCTATCTATTAGGGAAAGATGGATAGTGGAGAGGTGTTAGGATGGCTTGATGCCTTGGATAACTATTTTGAGTTTGAAGAAATGGAAGAGGAGAGGAAAGTGAAATTTGCAAAGACTAAGTTGAGAGGTACAACATTGACATGGTGGACTAGTTTTCAAAATGATAGGATGGCAACAGGATTAAAAAAAGTGTCTACATGGTCAAGAATGAAAAGTTTGATGAAAGAGTAGTTCCTACCATCTGATTATACCATTCATGTGAAGAGGATGAGACAAAATCTGAAACAAAAAGAGATGGATGTAATGGCTTACACTGAGCAATTTCACAAGCTTAGTATCAAAGGAGGATATGAGGAAGAAGATGAGAAAGTAGCCAGGTATATTAATGGCTTAAGATTTAATTTGCAAGATGAGATTGGTCTACAAATACCGAAAATAATAGGTGAATGTTATCAGTTAGCAATTAGAGTAGAAGAGAAGGTGAAAAGAAAACAAGAAAGAACAAGTAATGGTGGAAGAGGAGGCATTTCTAATAGAGGAAGAGGTAATAGAGATCAAGGGAAAGGCAGCAATGAGAAAGGCAAAGAAAGTTTTTTAGAACCAAGAGGAGGATACAACCATAGAGGTGGCAGATTTTGAAGAGGAAGTGGAATGTTTACAGGTAAGTGTTTTCATTGCAATGAGATTGGGCACCAATCATTCAAATGTCCTAAGTGGATTGAATCAAATCAAGGCAGAGATAGAAGAGTGAATATGGTACAAGAAGATGAGAAGAAAGAAGAATCAAAGAGAGCAGACCCTATCCTTGAAGGTAACTTCTTGATGGTAAGGCAAGGTGAGAAACTTCAACAAGAACCAAAGGTAACAATCTTCAGAACTACTTGTTTATGCAAAGGAAAGATATGTAAGGTAATCATTGATTCAGGATCACATAGTAATCTTCTATCTCTTGATATGATAACCAAGTTAGGAATTGTACCATTTTACCATCCTAATCCGTACAAGGCCACTTGGGTTACCCAACAGCAGCATGTAGAGGTTAGTTTGAAGGCTTATGTGAATTTTTCTATTGGTCCATATCAAGATAGGGTGTTATGTGATGTGGTTCCTATGACTTGTGCACATTTGATATTAGGAAGACCTTGGCAACATAGTAGAAGAACACTACATTATGGTTTTGATAACACATATTTGGTTCATAAAGATGGTCAGAAATATAAGTTGAATCCTTTACCTTTGGGGGTCTTGAAAGAGAATCCTATAATATGTTTTGGGGAGAATTTACCAATGATAAGGCAGGTTGAAAAACAAGAAGATACTGGTTGGAAGGAAGATATTAATTTACAGCAGACTATGAGGAAGAATAGTCCTCTTCATGATGATTTATGGGATTTATCTTTTGTGCAAGTTGGTTCTGTAAAATGTCCTATTGTTGAGTAGGGATGTGTGGGTGTGAAAGAGAAGTTGAAGGTACAGCAAGTGGATCAGAGAAGAGAAAATGTATAGATTGGTTATGAGCAGCAATGTCCTAAACAAGAGCAGCAAAATACATGTTTTGTTTCAAATCTAATGTGTGATGTGACTACAAGATTGAGATGCAGAAAGAAGGTGACTTTTGGGGATTATTTCATCCCTCAATCAAGATTTGTGAGGAGGCAAAAGCAATCTGATGTTTGGAAGCAACAACATCATTCTTGGGACAAGAATTTTCTTATTGGTGGGGAGTATGATGCAGGAGCATCCCAGAAGGCAAGAACTTGTTTCATGTTACCAAGGAGTGAAGGAAGGATCATGACATCAAGAAAGATCAACTTGGAGGTGTTTAAGCCCATTATGGTTTCTTATGTTAAAAATGATGTGTTTGTGTAAAGACCTTAAGTGTCCTAATGATGCTCCTATGCATAAAATTATTGTAATAAGGGCCAATAGTGTCCATGAGAACAAGTTTGGTTTGATGTGGTTCTAGATTTGTTTAATTATCTCTAGGAGTGTCAAATTATGATTTAGATAAATTAAAAGTGTCATAGGTTACAAAATCAATAAGTTGTAAGTTCAAATATTTGAATTACAACAGTTAGTATGGGAATGTGAAAATCATGCTTTTACGCATTGTTAGTGCCTTCTAACTGATTTGGATTGGTTATGGTGGTTTTCTAGATGCCTATAAAGTCCGTGCAAGCATTTGTGTACGGGTTAGAAGTCTGTGGGAAGGCTGGGAAAAGTCTATTGGATAGTTTGCAAATCTGGAATAGTAATAAGAAACATTTAATTTCCTGCATTTTCTGTCTATGGTTTTTCTTATTTTTCTTTGGAAGTCATAATATCATGTTGGCCATGCTTTGAGGGTTTATTTGTTTGTTCCATGCAAGCTGGAGATGTTTTGAAGTTTTGAAACTAATATTATTTTCATTTTATTGCTGACTGTCCCAAAAAAGACAGTGAAGTTTCATTTGTTTTGAGAGATTTTAAGGATGTTTGGATTCATCCTATGAATGTATTTTCTGATTCTCATAGGGTGGATTCATTTCTAACATGTACAATAGATGTTCCTAACATTTTGGTGATAGGAAGTTGGAGTTTGCAGGTGTACACTAAGATAGATGACTGAAAACACATGGTTTTGATGCCATAGGTGTAGCAGCAGAGGATTGGCCTTAAGGAGGTCATACTTTTATGATGGAATCAATAAAGACATGTTAAATTTTGGGTGAATTAACCTTTGTTTGATTCTTGAAGTGAGTTTTGAAGTGATTTTGAGCAAGCCCTTGGTTTGTGGGTGATTTAATGAGGGTTTTGGAGTATGGGTATTTAGGAATGTAACCAAACCTTAATACCTTGAAAATCCTTGGTTTGGAATCATAATTAGAGACTATATGGAAGGGTTAGACCTGAGGATGAGTTTGAAGGGTATTTCCTTAACAAAACAAGCCTAATTAGCCCTCACAGTGAATGAGGACAGCATATTTTTGAAGGTGTTGGTCCAAAACAAGCATAGGAATAACTTTGGGTATTGATAGGGGTTGATAATGAGTATCTAAAATAGTCAAAAAATTTGTTGGTGTTTTGGGAAAATTTCATGAAACAGGCATAAAACAGTGCAGACAGGGCTACTAGGAGACTAGGCCTAGTGAAGGGCTAGATTTGGGTTTTTGTATCAGTTGATGAGTTGAGGGTTTGAAAACCTTAGAGAAATGTTAGGTGAAGTTATTTTATGTGTGTGGAGGTGGAGGAAACACCTGATTAAGGTGAAGACAAGTTTTGAGACTATTGAGGCACTTTGAGCATTTGAAACACCATAGGAGTGTTGGGGTTTGGGTCCATATTCCACTTAAGTTGCAAGTTTGCAACTAAATCCTCCATCCTCTACATCAAGGTTACTCAATATAAAACTTCCTCATCAAGATCCCCATTTAGAAATGCACATTTTACATCCATCTGATAAACCTTGTAGTTTTTATAAGGAGTATAGGCAAGAAATAAACTTATAGCTTCAATCCTAGCTACAAGTGCAAAGGTCTCTCCATAATCAATTCCTTCCTTCTGAGAATATCCTTTACAAACCAATCTAGCCTTAGTCCTTATAACTTGATCATCCTCATTCAATTTATTCCTAAAAACCCATTTACTTCCAATTTTTATTTTTAGGTCGGGGAATCAATGTCCATGTGTTATTTTTCTCAATCTAATCTAACTCTTCTTCCATAGGTTTTAACCAATGTTCATCTTTACATGCCTCAATTACTAATACTAGTTCAACTTGTGAAATTAAACATACCTCATTAGTTTCCAATCTTCTTCTTGTCATCACTCCATTGCTCGTATCCCTAATGATTTGATCTTCTGAATGATTCAATCTCACATACCTAGGAGTCTTCCGACTTTCTATTCCTCTTCTATGTTCTTCAGTTATTGTAGAATTCTCTGATATTGTCAGGGTAACTAGCTCAACTCTCTATTCTAATAAAGGTTCTACCAGTTCAGATATAATCATTTCCACTGTCAGTTCCTTCTCATAAACTCTAATTTGACTTCTGTTCAACTCATCTACTTTGACATTTGCA
The DNA here is from genome assembly GCF_030272615.1 of Cryptomeria japonica. Classification (NCBI taxonomy): domain Eukaryota; kingdom Viridiplantae; phylum Streptophyta; class Pinopsida; order Cupressales; family Cupressaceae; genus Cryptomeria; species Cryptomeria japonica. The sequence continues at coordinate 312,043,575 of NC_081410.1, forward strand.
CTCTCCACAATTTTCTACAATCTCTTGTTATAACATCTATACGCTTTGCTTTCATTAGAATAACCAAGAAATATGCCTTCATCACATCTAGGATCAAAATTCCTGATAAAATCATCTCTCTTGATATAACTTTTACTACCAAAAATTCTGAAATACTTAACTGTAGGTGTATTGCCAAACCATAATTCATATGGTGTCTTACTTGTTTCTCCTTTGATATGTACTCTATTGAATGTATAAACCATTGTACTCACTGCTTCTCTCCAGTAGATATGAGGTAGACTAGCTTCCATTATCATTGTTCTAGCAACATCCAAGATAGTTCCATTCTTCCTTTCCACAACTCCATTATGTTGAGGTGTCAGGGGAGCATAAAATTGTCTTCTTATACCATGCTTGTCACAAAAGTTATTAAACTCACTAGATGTGAATTCTCCACCAAGATCTAATCTCAAACATTTAATCTTCAATCCTGTCTTAGTTTCCACTTTAGTCTTAAAGATTTTAAAATTTTCAAATGCTTCATATTCTTCTCTCAAAAAAGTAACCCATGTCATTCTAGAATAATCATCAATGATTAGCATAAAATATATGTCACCTTGAAATTTTTAAACTCTAGCAGGGCCACACAAATCAATATGAATAAGATCAAGAACATCATTTGATTTTTCTTGTATACTCCTAAAAGAGGTTCTGACTTGTTTACCCATTTGACATTCTTTACATACCGGATTATAGGGCTTCATAATATTAGGTATATCCCTAATACCATTATTTGAACTGATCTTCACAATGCAATCAAAATTCACATGACACAACCTTTTATGCCATGGCCAACTCTCATCAATTTGTGTAATCAAACATGTCTTCTCACCAAAGTTTAAGTGAAATATATTACCTTTTGTCTGTGTACCGGTTGCAATCTCCAAGCCAAATTTGTTAATGATTTTGCATTTTCCATCCTTGAACTATAATTGAAATCCCTTGTCTACCAGTTGTCCTACACTCAAAAGATTATGCCTCAAACCTTCAACATAATAAACATTGTCAATATTGTTTTTACCATCCAATGATATAGTTCCTTTTCCTTTGATCATATATGCCTTGTCATCTCCAAATCTAACTAGACCACCATCAAATTCTTGTAAATATATAAATTTCCTTTTATCTCCAGTCATATGATGTGAACAATCACTATCAATTACCCATTCATCCCTGTCTTCAATTTTAGCATCAAGTGCCTTCTCTTCAAGTACATTATCTTCCATTGTCAGATCATATTCCTTGATAGCCAAGAATACCCATTCCTTCCCATTGCCATATCCACTAGTAGATTCTTCTGTCGATTCATCATCTGAATTATTAATACCTTCATCATCCACTATATATCATTATTTGTCTTTGTTTTTCTTGTATTTATAATTGTTCTGATATCTAGGGTTAGGCTTAAATGATCTTTTAACTCTTTCTTTAAATCTTTAATTCTTTTTAGGACATCTAGATGCAAAATGACCAATCTTATTACATGTAAAACATAAAAAAGGTGCTTTTCCTTCATACTTACTTCCTATCGGTCCTTTAGGTACTCTTCTAGAAAATAGTGCTTCATGTTGCTCAAACTCATCATCTTCTTTCTTCATATCTTCTAACTCCTTTGCATATAAAGCTTTCTAGTCTTGCTTACCAGTTGTAGATGTAGATGGATGAAAAGCAGGTTTAGCCTTCACAGCTCCAGAAGGTCCAAATTCCTCAAGCTCAAAAGAAGATAGTTTCCCAACTAGAGTATCTCCATTGACAAGTGTATTAGCCATCGTTCTCAACTCAATAATAGCAGTAACCTTCATTTTGTAAGCCTGTGGTAGGGCTCTCAGGACTTTAGAAATAATTTTATCTTCACTCAAAGTTCCACCACAACATTGAACTCCCATAACAATCTCATTTACCCTTTCCATGAATGCAGTAATCCTTTCATCTTATTCCATCTTCAGGTTTTCATATCTCACTTGGTAACCATCAAGTTTAGAAAACTTCACTATAGGGTCATCTTCATTAAGACTCTCCAACTTATCACATATAGCCTTTTTAGATAAAATGTTGGTTAATCGCATTATTTGTTGATCAGATAGTGTAGACAAGAGGGCTTCTCTTACTCGACAATCATTCTCAAGCTCCTTGTCTAGGTTTGTTGGAGGAGGATTTCTAGATCCTGGATTGTAGGGTGTGACACCATTCTGTATGATCTCCCAAGTCTCCTTGCCAAGACATCTTAGATGATTCTCCATCTAAATCTTCCATACTGTGTAATTTGTTCCATCAAGCCTCAGAACATCCCTTCGAAAGATAGCTCCAAAAGAACTAGATGAACTTAAACTGTTAGCCACCATAGGATCTGTTAGGATTGCCAAAGATACTGAGAGTGGGGGGTGAATCAGTATCTAACCAGTATATTAAATTCCTTGATTTAAAACATGAAAAGCATATTAAAACTATGTACTGGTAAACTAGAAATAATGCAGTAAATAAGAACAATAACGACAACACTAGAAGCACACCATAACACAGTATTTTAACGAGGAAACCCAGTGTCAAAAAAACCTCAGTGGGATTTGTGACCCATAATATTCACTTACTGGCCAATAAGGGAATATTACTCTTACAATAGGGGCCTGCACATGCAGGAAGGCCAAGTGCCTAGAGCTCATTGCTCAATTATAAAAGAAGTCTCACTGACTTACAAAATGGATTATACTAATCCAATGTCTTGTACTACTTTAGATCAGCATCTACTATGCCAGCTTCAGTTTAGGTTTAAGCTCTGCTACAACATAAACCCTTAACCAATAATTTGCATATTAGGTCTGCATAATTTTGCCTATCCTATTTCCTTATTACTACTGCAAAGTGATCTACAATGATCTCATACACATATGAGTCATATTACAGCTCACCATGTTGGCTTACAATGATTTTACAATTAATTACAAAATACATTTTAAACAAAATTGAAGTCAGCCAAGGTGTCAGTATCCTTCCTTTCATTGCTGGTGTTTTGTATGTCGGTGTAGAGTCTATTGGTGTCGGTGCTGATATCTTTGTCTTGCCAGTGTCATATGATTGGAAGGCTGCCATCAATGAAAAAACCTTCAATCACCTACAATTTCTCATTGGAGTGTGAATTTTCCAACAATCTCCCCCTTTGGCATTGATGGCAACACTCATGAGAAAAATCAAAAGTGTCCAAAATGATATCCAAAAATAGTCTGCCAAAATTGTCTTACCAAAAATGTATGCCAAAAAAATGTATGCTCCCCCTGAGCAGATGATGTCCTTTCTTCTGACCATTTTTCTCATCCCACTACTCCCCCTTTGACATCAATGACAAAGGTTTTCATTCGGTGTCAATGGAGTCCTGCCTAGATTCTTGTAATTGTTGGGTTACAATCTGAAAAGTATTTGTCAAAATTAAATTTATACTGTTACTGAATGTTTTTCTATCTTTTATTGCTTCTTGAGTTCTCTGCACTGTACCGGTGAGTATGTGCATTTTCTCTTCCAGTGTCTTCAGTCCAAGAACTAGAGCCTCAGATATTTCTTTTCTCAAAGAAATAAGGTATTCTAGTCTTGGACTAAATCTACATTTCAAGTCCTTTGCTTTATCCTTTATTCCTTGTTTGTCATTTTCTAGTTTCTTGATTTTCTCTTCTTGCTCTGCAATCTTCTTCTCTAACTCCAAAAATGAATCCGATGCACCTATCAGATTGTCAACAATATTGTTTATCTTATCTGATTTCCTTGTTAAGATCCTCTGTTAAGACATTTGTTTTACAAGTGTCCCTATATAGTTTCTTGAAGTCAAAAATTGTTTCCCCAAATTTTGGTAAAAGAGTATCCATTTTCTCTTTATTCTTCTTCACAATATCCTCAAGGAATTTCTCTTTTTTCTTTATCATTCTTTCCTTAAATGTATCCTTATTTATTTGATCAGTAGTCAATAAGTTACCGGTGATGAGCTTAGACAATGTGTCTAGTTTACCTAAAGAATCCTTATTATCAACTATGCACTTTGGTGCAATAAATTTACGAATTGGTATTGTATCATCAATAGCCTTATTGGCTTGTGCATTACATTCTGTGATCTTCTTTATTGAATCTAATAGGACCTTTGTTACATTTGTAGGTCTGAATTCTTCCATTTATGTACCAAATGTTTGTCCAACAGTCTTTACAATAGTCATGCTATCGATTGTGGTAATTACCTTGCTTGATTCAACCTCTGGTAGGTCAGACTGTGTTTGCATTTATATAAGTAGGGATTTGGGCTTTTCAGTTTGTGCTGGTGGCATTGTCTCTATCTGAACTTGAGCTTCAACCTATACCTATTTTGGTTTCTCTATTTGTGTCTTAGAAGGTTTCTCTACCTATATCTCAGAGGGTTTCTCTGAGCTTTCATCTGCCAGTTTCTTAGATGTAATCTCAGTTTGTACCTTAGAACTCTCTTTTGCTGGTTCTTTAGATGGTTTTTCTATTGTATCTACTAGTTTCTCAGTGGTATCCTCTACCGGTTGCTCTGCCTGTATAGGTTTTTCTATGTTCATCTCAACCTCTACAACCGGTGACTCAGTAGTCACATTTTTCTCCTTATCCTCAGTGGTTTCTCTATCAACCATGACATTAACTTCCTGTGTGTCTACATTTACTGTATACAAAATTTTAGATTCAGGATTTGTATCCTCTATTAGAGTTTTCATACTCTCTATGGTCAGTTGTCTGTTAGTAGTGTCTACTGGTGGAGTATCTGAAAGAGGTGGGGGCATATTGTCAGTTATTTTCAAGCTTGGTGGTCCACCAACCTTACCTTTCCCCTTATCTCTGTCCTTTTGGTATACTTTAATGGTTTTTGGCCTAAGTAATTCTTCCTCTTTTTCTTTTTCCATGAAGAATATATCCCATCCATCTATTGTTTCCTCAGATAATTCATTTACTCTACTAGCCATTAGTGCTACATGTCAGTGAGCAGTGGAGAATACTATCCGATTAGCTTCACTGATTAATTTATCTATTTCATCAGGTGAGTTAACTAGATGCACTGCAAGTAATTTTTCAATCTTAATTTTCTTATCTAGCTCAACAATGGCTAATCTTCTATCTTCTAATCTCCTATATAGATCATTTAGAATTTCATCAATAATTTGCATCAAAAATTTCTTGTATATATCTAGGTGTAAAATTACACTATTTTCTATACTTTCCTTGTCATCTGCTAATAGTGTGTTGTATATTTTGTTGATGTTTTTCAACTTACCATCCTCTGTTATTTCAGTAAGAAGTTTGTCTAGAGGAGCAATAGTCTGGTTCACCTTCTTCTTCTTAGGAGTCATTTTCTTCACCGCAGGCCTTACTGCCTATTGCTTCTATCTTGTTCTTTTTGGTGAAGGAGAGGGTACCGGTGTGGGTTTTCTTTTCCTTTCAACCCTTTTAAATACTACCGGTATATCACTCTCAGAAGAAGTTCCAAATGGTGAAAGATTAGTTTCCGGTTGAGGTGCTTCCAACTCACTTTCACTTATACTAGTTTGTCTCAGAACATCTTCCTTGATTGCTTTTGCCTACCGAGTTCATTTTCTTATAGTTGCTTCAACTTTCTTAACCCTTTTTCTAGATTGAATAGTACTTTCTATTGTTTCAGCACTACCAAACACTTTCTCTTCTGGTTCCTTTGGAGCTTCAAGGAGGGCTTTTGCATAAGTTTCTATGATGTTTTCATCTATTTCATAGCCCATTTTAGTTACCCATATAGTTCTAGGGATAACTACCTCCATCTAGATTTCATCTTACTTGATCACAAAACAGATTTCTTTCTAATACTTATCCACAATAGCTTGTGACAATCTTACTCTAGTTTTCATTTGAGCCTTTAATGCTTGAAAATATTCATTTAGGTTTTTCTCTCGGTTCTCTCCCATATTGTTTAGTAAATCTAACAATTGTTTTCCTACTGGTATGTCAAAGCCAAACTCTCTAGCACCAATATCAGGTACTTGTTTGGTTATGTACAACATCAAACAAACAGGTAAATTTCCAAATCTGAATGTTCCTTTCTTATCTCTTTTAATATTTCCCAAATTGTCTATCAACTCATCTTTAAGCCATTCACATATATCTATCCTTGCATTATCATTGACCATATCATACGCACTTTTGATACATAGGCTAGAAACTAAATTCAACCTATTTGCATGTGTAGCCTTATAACCTAAGATCATACTGATAAATCTAACATTTGTATCTTTTACATCATTTATCCTTAGAGATCTTTTATCAGATGTTGCACCAGTTAGGTTTATCACTGTGTCATTTGAGACCTTCTTTGTTTTGTCAAGTCTATTACCAGTGGAGGGTAACACTGTTACAGCTTTTACTACTTCTTTTGTGATTTTATGAATTGAGTCCAACCAGAAAAATTCACCATGTACCTTCTTAACACAATCCTTATGATATCCTTGGGAAAATCCAAGATACTAAGGATTTCAATGAAACCTAGGGTTTCCACTATTTTGTGTTCCGGTTTGACATTTCTAGATTCATCACAAATCACAGTTTCATACATGTTCTTAATCTCATCATCACCTAGTTCCTCAATATGACAGTGTATATACATCCTAGGGTCTTCAACATATACTACTCCCTTAGGGATTTGAAAAAATGCACCTATGCTATCATCTTTCTTTGGAATTTTGGGAACTAGCTGGAATACAGGTCTAGGGTTCTTAACAACTTCAACAACAATAGGGTTTGCAATAAATTCAGGAGTGGATGAAGATGCCATAGCTATAAATACCTCAATCTGCCTTAGGGATGAATGCTTTGATGGATTGCTTCACTTCTTCTCTTAGAATGCCTTCGCTCAAGAATTTTTGCACTCTCAAAGATTTGAATGTTCAGTGAATGAAAAAGGAGCCAAAACATTTGCTTTATAATGTTATTTTCTCCAACTACCACATTTAATGCTTGCCGATTAAGTCACAACTTAACTCATCTGCCAGTATAGAAGTAATTTCAACTTCTTACCATCAACTGAGGGAATAATAGAATGTTTTTCATTTTGTTGCTAAACCCCCAAAGGATTTTTCTTCAGTTAGATGAAGAGTCTCCTTCTGGTGGAGTGTTACTTTGTTCTACTAGTGGAGGAGTATTCCCATCAACATTCAGATCTAACTTTCTGATCCATTGTTTTGAGAATTCTTGCTTTACCTCTTCAACTTTTTCTTTACCTTTCAAACTAGGACCTTTTGTATTTTCCAGTGATGCCTTACTTCTACAAAATTTTGCATTATGTCCAATTTTGTTACAAGCATAACAAGTCACATTGTTCTTCTCAATAGCTTTCCCATATCCTATGCCGATATGTGTTTTGCATTGATTAGATAAGTGTCCAAATCTTCCACAAATATAACATCTTACATTATTTCTACAACTTTATGAATTATGACCAACTTTGTTGCGTTTTGAACATTGACCGATGGGTGTATTAGTGTTCCGATAATTTCTAGATCTACACTAATTTGCCCTATGACCATACTTGTTACAGTTAAAGCATTTGCCATTAAATTTGTAAGTAGTACATTGTCTTACCAATTTTCTATGATCATGATTATTTGCAGTACCAGAGCTTTCACCAGTTTCAAAGCCAAGGCCATTTGTATCACCATTAGGTTTTTGATTCTTCAGCATGTCACCAAGTTCCTCTGAACTCTTGAATTTCTCCTTGTGTTAATTTGCAGCATTTAGTTCATTCTCCAAGATTCCTTTTTGTCTTATGAGTTCAGTTCTGTCATTTTGTGTGTGCATTAGATTTGTCTTCAACATATCATTTTCATGACTGATTCTTGTGTTTTCATTTCCAACATCATTTAGTCTTCTAAACAAGTCTTCTTCATTCTTCTTTTTGTCTTCAATTTCTTTACAAAATCTCAGTCATATCCTGCATCTCATTATTTGTTGTACTGATTTCTTATCTTAGCTTGTTTACCAAATCATTAAGAGTTTCCTTTTCATTTTCCTCATTCTGCATCTTTTCACAAAGTTCTCTCCTCTTGTTCCTTACAATAGTAAAATTCTCTTGAAGTGCTTGAATAATATCTTGAGTAGCCTTCAGATCATCTTCAAGTTTGATATTCTTCACCTTTTCTACATCATAGTCTAAAAGAGATGTTTCCAGTTGCTTTCTCAAGTTTTCCATCTCTACCAGTGACAAGATCTTCTTCAAGTTGTTAGGCTTTTGAAAATAGAGGACCAGGCTCTAATACCAATTGTTAGGATTCCCAAAGATACTGAGAGGGGGGGGGGGGTGAATCAATATCTAACCGGTATATTAAATTCCTTGATTTAAAACATGAAAAGCATATTAAAACTATGTACCGGTAAACCAGAAATAATGCAATAAATAAGAACAATAACAACAACATGAGAAGCACACCATAACGCAGTATTTTGATGAGGAAACCCGGTGTGGGAAAAACCTCAGTGGGATTTGTGACCCATAATATTTGCTTACTGGCCAATAAGGGAATATTACTCTTACAATAGGGGCTTGCACATGCAAGAAGGCCAAGTGCCTAGAGCTCACTGCAAAATTACAAAAGAAGTCTCCCTGACTTACAAAATGGATTATACTAATCCAATGTCTTGTACTGCTTTAGATCAGCATCTGCTATGCCAGATTTAGTATCGGTTTAAGCTCTACTACAACACAAACCCTTAACCAATAATTCGCATATTAGGTCTACATAATTTTGCCTATCCTATTTCCTTATTACTACTGCAAAATGATCTACAATGATCTCATACATATATGAGTCATATTACAACTCACCATGTTGGCTTACAATGATTTTACAATTAATTACAAAATACATTTTAAACAAAATTGAAGTTGGCCAAGGTGCCGGTATCCTTCCTTTCATCATCGATGTTCTGTATGCCAGTGTAGAGTCTGTCGGTGCCGGTGTTGGTATCTTTATCTTGCCAGTGTCATATGATTGCAAGGTTTCCATCAATGACAAAACCTTCAATCACCTACAATTTCTCATTGGAGTGTGCATTTGCTAATAGGATCATCCTCAAGTGGTTAAGCTTTCTGCAGAGAGGACCAAATCTCTGATACCAATTGTTAGATAGTTCAGATAACCAGAAGACAGCTGAGAGGGGGGTGAATCAGCTATCACAGATTATAGGAACCATTAACAATTTAATATTTAATACCAGAACCCAAAATATTAATACTCGAAGAGTAGATAAACCATTTAAGCATAAACAATAATCACATAATAAAATCCATCCACATAACACCAATATTTGTATATGGAAAACCCAGTAAAGGGAAAAACCATGGTGGGAAGCCTACCCACAGTCAGATAATACTTCTACAATAAGTATGTGAGTTACAATTGAGGGGCTTGCACTTGCAAGAAGGCCAACAACCTAGAGTGCACTACTCATCATAAAAGGAGCCTCACCGACTACATACAATTACAGACTACAATCCAAAGAAGTGTTGAACTACAAAAGATAGCATCTCCTATGCCTAAGTATAGTTTTGGTTAAGCTCAATACTAGAGAACTAAATCCTCTTACATAAACCCAATTCAATCTCCAATAATCAACCAACTCCTCTACCTGAATGATATTACATTATTCGCAAATTACATTCCTTGACCATGACCTCTTACATTAACCATGATGATCTACAATGAGATCTTACATCTATATATGCAAAACCTTCAACCATAAAAAATCAGGTTGGCCACTAGACAATAAACTAATTACATAATTACAAACCATGTTGGCCTTAGACCAAAAAAATAATATTAACACATAAGACATCTCGTAAATACATCAATAGGTCCTATCCACACGTTACATTAAAGCCAGTCCATAACCTAGATCAAGTGGGACCAAGTATAGGTCCATACGCTTCAGCAATGATCTCCAACCACCATGTTATGAACATGATCACCAACAACATCCTAAAACTCCATCAGAAGCTGCACCAACACCACTTATGCAATTCATCAAAAGCTCTGTCGGTGAAACCCTCACCGAAACCAGAAACCAATCTTCCAATCAAGTAGGATAGCATCCAATATCCAGACTAAAAACAACTGATCAAATATGAGTATAAGTATCATGAACAAGTCAATTTCATCACCAGATTATATCAAAGCCTACCAGATCATGCCGAATCAAAAACTACTCAACCTATTAGGACCAACAGGGTGTCGGTAAAGCATCCAAATGGCTAGTGTTGGCATCAATGAAAAAACATCAATGCAACACATAATCAATTCCACAAATGGCCAACACCCACTCCCCAAAATCATGGACCAATACTTATGGTGAAGGATTTTAAAAATAACATCACCTTCAAAATCATGAAGGCTCTCCAAAGACATGAATATCATCACAACATCACTAATGCAAACTGAAGCATAATATGAAGCATACACCCATATGCAAAGAAAGAGCCTCCGCCTAATCAATACAACAATGGATCAAGGAAAATATATAAGATCAAAAGATAATATAAAAAAATAACAATCCTCAATAGTGAGGCATAATCATCCCACTGGAGCTCTCATAAACATTCCTCAACAACAAGGCTTTCATCCTCATGTTAGAGATAAGCATCACATATGCACAAAACTATATGGTAAGGAACAAATCATCCTATTAGAGCCATTAAAAAATATGAAAAGAGAAAAAAAAACATCTCTGAGAATCCAAAAAAAACACACAGAGCCTTTGGAAGACACTTGGAAACTTGAAAAGTGACCAAAATGGACTAAACTACCAAAACTAACAACTCAAGGCACATTAGCACATCAAAAACCAAAAATTCCACATCTAGGAAATAGTTTGGTGCATAGAGGTCATCCTCTACCACATCCATGAGATCTTTTAGTGTATTGGTGCCATCTTTTAGCGATTTGGGTTTAGAGAGAAAAATTGACATAAAATGAAAGAATAAAGTGATGAAAGTACACAATCTTGTACATAGGCTCTCATGATGGACATAAGACATTTCCAAAAGGTACGGGAGGCCAAAATAAGGCCAAGAAAACTCAGAAACAAAACAATAGGATCATACATATATAATTTGACAACATTTCCCAGCACCTCCTTTACACAAACATTCACAAACTTGCCCAGAACTCAAGAGATCACTCCAAAAGATGAAAGAACATAAGGATAAGACCTATACACCAATAGGAAAGAAAAACAAAGACTATACAATTATATAATGAAAGGAAACTCCATGAACAACAAGCACAATGTAAACAACCATTGAAATCACAACAACACAGCTATATTTTCCATTCCATAAGCGCATATTTATGAATACAACCTTGAACCTTTTCCCCAATCAATATATAATATCATAATATTGAATAACCATTTCAATAACCCTAAATAAAATCTTTGAGAAACAGAGAGAAAACAATTTCATTGCAAATCAAAATCTCAAGAATAAAGGCTCAGCTCCAACCTAGAGAAATTGAAGTGATGGCCAAGGCAATCGAAGAAGTGCAATAATCTAATCCAAATCCAAGTTCAATCAACCAAGAAACCAAAATCCTCAATCCAAAATTTTGCAGAGATGCCAACCCCGACAACACATGGCAAAAATTATTAAATAGAAAATTAAATAAAAACTATAGGAATGCACCGAGCAATCAAAATATTCTATAAAACTATATATTATACCTACCATGCACTATATTGAGGCAAGTAATGTTTAATAGTATATTTACTTACCTCCCACAACTTAGCTAATAGGGTAAAAGGGTAGGTAGGTTATATAATATATCCAATAACCATATAATAAAAAGGGTTAATATATATTTAATAATAATATTAATATAAAAATTAGTGAATTAATAACAAATCAAACCCAATATGATAATAGGGTAGGTAATAAATATAGTATCCAAGGGATTTGGCACAGGGCTTTGGAAAATTTTGTCTTCTTCCATTGATAGCAGCTATGGAGTCTACATTTGAAAATTATTCAATGGGTTTTTTTGGCAAATTGTCATATGGGCTCTTTGCAAAACTGATATTATATGTGTTGTGACCGCATTTTGTATGTGGTTTTGGGTGGGGTGTATAAATTGATCCGTTAGATACTATAGGTTTATTTTATGAGCTGTGACCAGAGGTTTTCTTCCCAGGGTTCTTTCCTCTGGTATGCTCTTTGAATCCTATGTAAAAAATAAAAAAATATTAATAAAAAATTTTAGTGGAATAATCCACTTTTATTGAAAAAATAAAAATAAATCATAATTATACAATAAATAAAGAATAGCAAATCAATTAAACAATAAATCATCAAACCAATTAAATTAATTAAATAAAATAAAATAAACATTAGAACTCAATAAATAAATAATACCAACCAATAAATAATAAATCATCAAATAATAATACCTTAATCCAATCACTTAATAAACCATACAATAAAATCAATTATTAATTTAATCAAACAACCATGCTCATAGACCACACAACAAGGGTCCTAACAACCACAAGACAATTCTAACCACCAACTTGTGCCACAACACAAACTAACTAGGTAGACAACTTAAGTCTGGAGTATAAGAGGGAAACGCATGCCATCTTCAACAACTTGTCATTGGGATAAAGACACGCTTAGACTTATGAGACTAGGTGGAGTCGATGTCTAGTACCTGCAATCCTGTATCCACCACTAAACACAATACAACATATATATACTACACATATACATCATAAATGATCAAAAAAGTGATAGAGAATCACAACATCACATCGTGCTTGCAATGAGTGGTATGACATCATCTCTAATCACAAAGACACTAGAAGACACTCACAATCATCATAGCATCAACTCAGTCATCATGATCATAGAGTAGGGTGAGCATAATCATGTTATCATCAAAATTCATAAGAAATATGATCCATCACATATAATGAACACATATAAATCATCAAATATAGATCCATCATCAATATAGTCTAAGGCATACCAATCATCCTCATAAATTATCAAATAGCATATGTCCATATAAAGTATCCAACATCATCAATATCATCTGAGATAGAAGTAAAGTCATAAGTAATCATCAAAACATTAATCATATGTCTAAATAAGTCTATCGATGCATAAATCAAAATACAAGTCTAGGAGGGACACTACATTGAGAAAGTCGGGGATGAGAATGAGGCTTTGGGGGAGATGATTAAGAGAAGAGAGAAAATGTTACTTGAGGCAAAAATGAAAACAAAGGAAAAATATTTACAAGTAATGGCGAGAACCATATGGCACCTATTGCAAGGAGTTTTGAATAAATTAACGATGTATATAATTCTTATCAAACCCTTGTAAATAGAGTACAACAATGTCAAAGCTCTGTGGCAATTTTGAAGCCTTTATATGAGAGATTGAAACCATAGATCAGAACTATGAGTGACTTAGAAATGGCCACTAAAAAGCTTCCCATTGCTCCTCTTTCCATCAAACATTCAACATGGTAACAATGGTGGTAAAAGAAAACCCATTTCTTGAGGCAAAGGAGAAGGAAATAAAGGAGAAAATAGATTCACTTAATGAGTCTAGACACTAGACAACTCCTAAAATATTGTTGGGGGATGGGAGCATAAATACCCTCCAACAATAGATAAATGAATTTAAAGACATGATCCCCATTACCTTACAAAACATCGATGATGGTCATAAGCTGCAACTACCAATATATTACATAGTGCTTGATTAAATCATCACAACAAACCTGAGATTTGGTAGATTCATTACATAGGCTAGAAATGTCATTGATAATAAATGCAAGGAAAGTGCAAATAGAGTACATAAAATTTAGAGCTTCAATTGGCCAACCAACTTTGCAATTGCAAAGTTGTACCAAGAGTACTACACTATGAAGGAAGAATAAACAAAAACTTACCATGGTAGGATAGACAGATTGTGCTTTGAGCATAGCTCAACTAAAATAGGAGCCTTCCTAGATCATCAGATCACGAGTATCCTATGATGACTCAAAGTAGTTGATTACACTAGAAATACAAATATTGTGGTTACACATCATCCAATGCCTTGGTCATCTTTCAAGGCTTGTTTCCAAATATTTTTTATTTCTCTATCCTTTATTAGTTTATTCATTTTAAACTTCAACATCAGTAGCAATGTCAACAACAAATTTGGTCTCTAGGTAAAGCAATCATCCATAGTGCACACATCATCATGCCACATCAACAACTTTTGCAATAACAATTTTGTAAAGGGTAGTTATATTTGCATTTCCCTTCTTCTAGAATGCAAATAAATTTTGTCTTATATGATGTAATAAAAGGTACTTAGAATATTCCCATATGAAAAAATTAGGTTTTGACTTGTCAACAATTTGCCTTGAAGCTTGTTTTTCTCCCTTTGTTTCTATTAGAGGGAATTTAAGGCCAACTGCAAGGGGTTTCAAGGTTCCAAATTTTGTAATTGGGTGGGTAGAATAGAAAGTTGTAAGTCTAAAGTAATACAATGTCATTTTCAAGTGAAATCTGATCTTTTCATGAATGTACCAACTATTTTGAAATAATGAATGAATAAATGTAAGAAGAAACCACAAGAAGAGCTTCAAAGAATGGCAGATGAGATGATTTTGAATGTGGCTTCCCAATGTTTTGATGAAATTGCTCAAGAGGAAATGTTTGGGGATTATACTTATTATGTGCACCCACTAGGTTATGAAGATAAGGTTGGGTCTACTTTGAGAGGTAAAGTTAACATTGTGTCCCAATTAACTAAGTTTGATGAACCTGAGATATCTTCATAGTTTCAATTTAAAAACTGGATTGTTGGAAATCAAAAGACAACAGTTCAAATTCATGATATTACAATTGATCAAGAATAGCCTGTGGATTATGCCACTCTAGAAAATTTGCATTATGTTGATCCATTTGACTCTAGTTTTGATGACATTGAGATCATTCACTAGTTATCACCTATTGAGATTCCAAGAAATATATCAAAAACATATCAAAAAGAATTTCTATTAGAGGAAGAAAAGGTAGCTTTTGCCCCTTGCAATTTGGCCTTGGAAGAAGAACAACTTAAGGGAAGCTTTGATTTTTCTCAAACCTTATCCATCTCCCAAACTCCCGCTTTAAACAAATAAGATTTGAGAGCTCCTAAGAGAAGAGGGAGAAAGTAAAAAAATTTTAAAGCCAAAGAGGAAATTGAGGCTAGTGCCCAATCTACCATTGACCAAAAGTTCTCAGCTACAAAAAGAGTTACAAAGAGGAATAAGTGTAGTTCTCCTCAACAAAAATGAAATTTATGTCTTGGATCAGGGGCATAAATGTCTCTAAAAAAGGGAAGAGAATCAAGCAACAACTTGATTCTTCTTAGGAAGATGTAGTTTTGCTCCAAGAAACCAAAATGTCAGATGAGATTTTTCAGAATTCAGTAGCTAAATGGTCAAATTGGAAATCAGCTCATAGTCAGAGTATAGAAGCTCCAAGAGGTCTCGTTATGCTTTGGAATCCAAAATCGGTAGTTGGACAGGTTAATAAGCAAGGAACTGATTGGCAGCTTATCAATATAAAGCACTTTGATATGTGGTTCAATTTGATAAATGTTTTGGCCCAACATCTACTCAAGATAAAAAACAATTATGGTCCTTACTCACTTCTATCATTCAACAAGTTGCAGGGCATAATGTAATTTTCAGGGGGGGTTTAATGCAATTATTTCACTAGAGTAGAAGAAAGGTGGTATTATTTGCCCCCCTTTTAGGACTATTGAATACTTTAAATAATTTATAAATGATAATGAGTTGATTGATATTCTTCCTCAAACTGGTTTTTTTACATGGACTAATAGGAGGCTTGGTTTCTTACAAATTGTGGAAAGACTAGATAGACTCCTCTGTTCACATGAGCGGAGGGTTCAAAATTATTCATTGTAATCTCATATTCTAGCTTCATCAAGTTCAGACCATTTCCCCATCCTATTGAGCATTGATAAAGTGGTAGCCTTGCCAAAATATAAACATAGACCTTCTTTCAAGTTTGAAAGGATGTGGTTCTATCATCCCCACTTTAATTCCTTTCTTAGACAATGGTGGGTAAGTGCTCCTCAGGTGTTGGGCACCAAAATGTTCAAGTTTAATAAAAAAATGCAGCATGTTAAAGCTCAAATTAGATTATGGAATAAGAAAGTCATTAAAAACATATTTGCTCAAAAATAATTTATTGAAAATAATTTGTTGAAAATCAATTACAATAGATTAATGAGCAGATCATCTCTAAAGGGATAGATTTAGATTTGTTCATTAAGTAGAAGCAATCTCAAGAGGAATGGGAAGAAATCTATAAGAGAGAGGAGGAATAATGGAGACAAAAATCTTGTGAGCTATAGTTAAGAGAAGGGGACAAAAACACAAAAAAAAATCATATGTCAGCTAAACAAAAGAGAGCAGCCAATACTATTTTTTCCATTAAGGAAGCTTCCTCAGGTAAAATACTTCAAGGTACACAAGAAATTCGAAATGAGGAGTAAGCTACTTTAAGAACTTACTTGCCCCTGCTTCTTTGGCTCTTCCACTTGATGTTCAAGAACATGATATAATGGATGTTATCTCCCATATTGTTTGTCCCCTTGATAATCAACAATTATTGGCTCCTTTCAAAATTGAAGAGATTCCTAAATTAGTATTTTCTTTCCCTCGTGATAAGGCTCTAGGTCTAGATGGGTTTACTGCTCTTTTTTTCCAAAAATGTTGGGATGTTTTGGGTTTTGAATTGTTGTTCATGCTGGAGAAATGAAGAAAGAGTTCATCCATCCTTAGAAACTTCAATGCCACTAACATTTCTATTATTCCCAAGATTAAGGAGCCAAATTTTTTTGCAGATTTTAGGCCCATTTCATTGTGCAACACAATATATAAGATTCTTACCAAAGCCATTTATTTGAGACTATAGAAATTGATCATTAAAATCATCTCCTGAACATGGTGGTTTTGTGCCAGGGAAAGAGACTACGGAAGGTGCATTGGTGGCTCATGAAGTGTTGCATTCTATCCATTCCAACAATGTTTCTTCATTTGTAGTGAAATTGGATATGATGAAAGCTTATGACAAACTTAATTGGTCTTTTCTATTTAAAGTCTTGTGCAAATTTAGCTTTGCTGAGAAATGGTGCAAGTGGATTAGGGAATGTGTCTCAAGAGCTTACTTTTTAGTCTTAATTAATGATGTTCCTACTAGCTTTTTTTCTACCTCACAAGGTGTGAGACAAGGAGATCCTCTATCCCCATCTTTATTTATAATCATGGTGGAAGCTTTTAGAAGAATTATTAAGTCTAAACATGAACAAGGGCTTTGGATGGGAGCTCATATTGAAGGAACATCTCTCTCAGATACACACTCTTTATTTGCTGATGACACACTTTTATTTGGTAACTCAAATGTTTAGGAGGCAAAATAGATTAAGAAAACTTTGGATATTTATATGGTAGTCTTAGGACAAAGAATTAATGCCCAGAAATCAAAGATCTATGTTCTTAACATAAATGATGTTGTCACAAGGAAAAATGTTGACACTTTGGGTTTCTCACAAAAATGCCTTCCTTCTACACATTTAGGCATCCCTTTTTTTGTGGGTGCTAATAAGTCATCTTATTGGAAAGTTATTATTGATAGAATTAAGAATGCCATCTTCACATGGAAGGCCCATTGGTTGTCTTTGTCAAGTAGATTACTCCTAATAAAAATAGTCTTGTCTACTATTCCTAATTACTACATGTTGGTTCTTAAAGCCCCTATTGGAGTTATTCAACAGATTGAAAAAAATTATTAGAGGTTTCCTATGGAGGGACAATATGTCAGAAGAAACAAAGATCCTACTTATCTCAATTAAGGAAATGGCACATGACTAGGGGGGAGTAGGTCTACATGACTTATCTAAAAGGAACATAGCCTTTGGGGGTTAAATTGTGTGGAAAATGGTCACCAAACCAGACACTAATTGGTGCAGAATCATGCAGGAAAAGTACTTGGATTCTCTAAATCCTTCTTGTGGTATAACTATTCTTGATCCCCCAAATAGATCAGTTGTTTGGAACTTCATGATGTCTTGTAGACAGGTTATCACAAGATATGTATCTTGGGAGGTTCATAATGGTGAGAGCATTCAATTTTTGGAGGATTTGTGGAATGGTTTGCCTCCTTTGAAGCTCTCAGATCTTCTACTGGATGCTATTCCAATCATTAAAAATTGTTGGGGATCATTCTTGATAGATTATGTTACTGGAGTGGAACTTTTTTCAGGGAAAGTTATTTGGAAAGATCCTTCAGATTTACCCATTAGACATGATCAAAGGATTTTCTTTCAGGAGCTACTGACAAAAACAAGGGTGTACATTTCTAATCAAGAAGATAAGTTGATCTGGGCTCCAATGCATGATGGTAAATATTCAGTTAAAGATGGTTATGTGGTTGCTCGACATATGGAAATCCAACAAGTTAAAAGTAGAGCCTTTTCATTTTGTTGGAATAGTGTGGTTCTTCCTAAAGCATGTTGCTTTGCCTACTTAGCTTTGAGAAAGAGGATCTTAACAAGTGATAAATTGGAAAGATTATGTATTGCTAACTCTTTCAGTTGTGTATTATGCAAGGCAGAGACTGATATTGTGGATCACTTACTCCTAAGGTTCCCCTTTGATCATCAATATTGGACTCTGATAACTCAATGATGAATGAATAGTACCAAACCAGTACTGAGAGGAGGGGGGTGAATCAATACAGGAAAAATATAGATCTAAACTGATTCAGCAGCAATTACTCCAAATGACTGGCAAATAGTGACATCGGTTTGAAATAGAGTACAATTGGTAAAACACAGAACAACTAAAACAATCATAAACCGGTTACTCACTGAGTTTTCCACTCAACTCAAAACTACACTACCATTTCACCCTTATGCATGAATAGGTAATCTATCATCATCTCTTCACAATAGCTAGTTCAACATGTTTTATTGACAGGCATAAAACACAGAACCATCATATACTTAATAGGCAATAACAAAGCATCACAAGATAAAAGCATCACACATGACACACATATTTTTCACGTGGAAACCCAACTGGGAAAAACCACTATGGGGATGAATACCCACAAGCTTGTTGTTGAACTCCTTGGAAGTCCGCTCTGTTAGAAGCCTTGTCCGATTAAAGACATTACAAAAGGTTCTGCTAGGAACCGATCCTATTAGAGATCACCTAGCTAAGGGATGGCTACAATACCCGGTTAAGGGTTAAACCTTCTTAAGGGTACCTTGTTAGAGGATTTCAAGAACTCAATAGCTAAAGGATTTCTAGAGCTCACTAGCTTTCTCGATCTCAATAACTTTGAGTTACCCTATTAAGGGATTTACAGCAAGCCGGTTAAGGCTACCCTGTTAGGGGATTTTCCAACTGTTGAGGTGGTTAGAGATCAATAGGTATTACGATGATCTGGTAACATCACTCAATGCTAATGTAGATCCGCTTAAGCTCCTCTTCACCTTCTGCACTTACATTCTGCAGGTATAATTTCTCTTCTCTCATCTGGCAAGAATCACGTATCCTTTCTCTTGGATACTCACACACAACTTTTGCCAACAACCTCTGAAAGAGTCACAACATTGACCTTATAGGACAATAGATAGGTCGATAGCATAAACCCTAAACCCTAGACCTGTTAGGTTAAGGAATTCAAATGGTTCAATCTTGACCATTGATCATACTGTATTGAATGCAATAGTCTTGATCCAATCTCAAGACATTCTCCATCATTTTTTTTCCACCGATTTCATGGTAGCTGATAACCCATCACACATTATCACCGTTTACAGACTTCACACATTCCCAAGGTAGATAGGAAAAATCTCTTTTATGCAAGAGCCTTCACACGTAGAAGGCTGACATGGCAACATGATTTGTTCTTCATTACAATGCTAACTCATCACATAATGTCACCAGTTGAGCCATACAGGCTTGAAGCACTTCAACCAAAAACCCTGAAGTTGAGACTACCAATTGGTAGTCATACAACGCTTCCATGTGCCTATTCCCATAACCATATGCCGGTTCACCTTGAACAAGCACACCGCTTCACTTTGGCACAAATGTCGGTTCACAGTGTTATATCGGTTCTCACATATGCCGGTTCATACCACTTCAACATATTGACATCAATGACAACATACAATGTCATTATGTCCACATACCGATTCACATAATGCCAACAATTTCCCCCTTTGGTATTGATGGCAATATACAAAGATATCTCTCTGCTCTCTCCGCTTCACATTTTCTCCCCCGATTTCTGCAAATATATTCTCCTCTTTACATCTTCTCCCCCTTTGACAACAATGCTAAATTGGAGGCACAAGCTTACCGGTTCCATTATACTACTCCCCTTGAGCAGTAGTATCCTTCAACACATTAATCCTGAAGAAAGATTTGACTATGCAATACATGACTGATGTGGAGCATACACCTTTAGTTCACCTCCTGAAGGGGTAGTACCCCTAATTCACCTCTTAAGTGTGTAAATGTAGTCTTTGGAAGAGGCTTGGTGAATATGTCCGCTAACTGCTCCTTACTGGACACATGCTCCAGTGCAATCTCTTTATTTTGAACCTTTTCCCTTAAGAAATGATACTTAAGCTCAAAGTGCTTGGTTATAGAATGTAAAACCAAATTCTTGGAGATATTAATTGCACTAGTATTGTCACAAAATATACTAACCAATTCTGATACAAGAACTTTGAAGCCTTTCAATACATGCTTCATCCAAATTATCTGAGTGCAGTTCATGAAAGCTGAAACATACTCCACTTCCACTATAGACTGAGAGATACAACTTTGCTTTTTACTCATCCATGAGACCAGTCTACCACCAAGGAAGAATGCACCACCGGTTGTGCTCTTCTAGTCATCTACATTACCAGCCCAATCAGCATCTGTGAACACTTTCAAGTTGAAGTCCTTGCTATATGGATACCACAATCCATAGTAACAGTTCCCTTCAGATACCTAAGAATCCACTTGACTGCAACCAAGTAGGATTCTCTTGAACTTTTCTGGAACCTTGTAGTAATGCCAACTGCATGTGCAATATCCAATCTACTATGCACTACATAATGTAACTTACCAATCATTGATCGGTATTCCTTCTCATCAACCAATGCAGAGTCATCCTCTTTGGATAGTTTACAACCGGTCACCATTGGTGTACCAACTGGTTTGCTATCTTCCATGCCAAAGGTCTTCAACACCTCTTTGACATATTTGGAATGAGTGATAAAGATTCCATCCTTCATCTATTGGATCTATAGTCCAATAAAGAACTTAATCTCCCCTATGAGTGACATCTCAAACTCTTCCTTCATCTCATCAACAAACTCATGACTCATCTTGTCATCACCACCAAAGGTAATGTCATCAAAAAATACATCATATATCAGGATCTGATCTCCTTCAGACTTCAAGTAGATATTGCTATCTTCACTTGTTCTCTCAAATCTAATCTTCACAGGATGGGAATGTAGGTGCTCATACCATGCCCTAGGTGCTTGCTTTAGACCATATAAGGCTTTATGTAGCCTACATACCATGTCATTGTCTTTAGATAGGTAAAAACCATCTGGTTGCTCAATATACACCTCTTCTTCAAGTACACCATTTAGGAATGTAGATTTTACATCCATTTGATCTACTTTGAAGCCTTTAAAAGCTGCATATGCAAAAAGCATATGAACTCCTTCCAATCTGGCTACAGGAGCAAAGGTTTCTCCATAGTCTTCTCCTTCTTCTTGAGCATATCCTTTGCACACCAATCTGGCTTTGTTCCTAATCACTGTGCCATCCTCATTCAGCTTGTTTTTGAACACCCATTTGGTGCCAATGACATTTTTATGCTCTTGTCTAGGTACCAAGGACCATGTACCATTTTTCTCTATCTGGTCAAGTTTCGATTCCATTGCCTTGATCTAGTCTTCATCTTTATGAGCCTCTTTGAATGATTTAGGCTCAAATTCAGAGATCATACATGAGTTTTCTCTGATATTTCTTCTTGTAAGGATTCATGCATCCTTTTCTCCTATGATCTGCTTAGGATCATGATTCAGCTTGACATACCAAGGAATGGTCTTGACTGGTTCTTCTTGCTTTTCCTCTTCATCCTCATCTTCATCAGTATCAGCATTCACCGGTTTAGGAACACTGTTACTGGTACTTGGTTGACTGACAACCAGTTCCCAAAAGGTTGTAACCGGTTTATTTACAGCTTGCTCATTGCCGGTTTCCTTAGTTTTCTCAGAGGATTCATCAACTCTTACATTGATACTTTCCATAATTCTTTGAGTCCTATTGTTGTAACACTTGAGAGCTTTACTCTTGGTGGAATATCTTAGGAATATTCCCTCATTGCATTTAGCTTCAAATTTGCCCTAATGTTCACTCCTCTTGATGTAACATTTGCTACCAAATACCCTAAAGTAGTTAACCACGGGTGTCTTACCAGTCCAATACTCATAAGGAGTTTTGTCCTTACCTTTCTTGATGAGTACCCAGTTTATTGTGTATACTGCAGTGCTCACCACTTCTCTCCAAAAGGTGTGAGCTACCTTTCCTTGAATCAACATGGTTCTAGCTGCTTCAACCATAGTCTGGTTATTCCTCTCTACTAGGCCATTTTGCTGTGGAGTCTGGGGGGCAGACAATTTTCTCTTGATGCCAAATTCTTCACCATACTTGTTGAATTCACCGGAAGTGAATTCCCCTCCTTGATCAGTTCTCAAGCACCTGATCCTTTTACTGCTTTCCTTCTCCACTAATGCTCTGAAAGCTTTAAAATTTACAAAGGTTTTAGAATTGTCTTTCAAGAATGTGACCCACATCATTCTTGAGCAATCATCAGTGAGAATCATGAAGTACCTATCACCTTGCACACTCCTAGTTTCCATAGGACCACACAAGTCAGTATGCACAAGATCAAGCAAGTTGTCAACAGTGAAAGATTTACCTTTAAAGGTTGAGGAAGACATTTTCCCCAATTGACATTCTCTGCACAAGGTATTATCCGGTTTTCTTAGCACCGGAAACCCTCTAACTGCCTTGATCTTACTAGCCTTTACAATGTTATCAAAGTTTACATGGCAGAGTCTCCTATGCCATATCCAGCTATCATCAAATTTGGCCATAAGACATGTGCTTATATTTGCATTTAGCTAAAATAGGTTACCTTTGGTCTGCATGCCGGTGGCCACCAATTTACTATCTTTTCCCTTGATTCTGCAAACTCCATTCTTGAATTCTAGAGTGAGGCCATTGTCGTTTAGCTAGGCAACACTCAGAAGGTTGTGTTTGAGACCATCAACCCAATACACATTGTCAGCACTAGTCTTTCCATTCAGAGAGATAGACCCTCTGCCTTTGACCATGCATGGTGCATCATTGCCAAAGTGAACCACACCACCATCATACTCCTCCAAGGATAGAAACTTGCTTCGGTCACCAGTCATATGGTGAGAACAACCACTATCAATGATCCACATATTGGAATTATCATACTAGGAGACAAGAGCATTCTTGTTTGACACATCTTCTTTGACAACAACAAACACAATATCTTCATTTTCTTCATCCTCTGATTCTTCATCTATGACACCTTCATCAACTGCCACAAAACAGCTTCTTCGATTTCCTCCTTTGAATTCCCTAAACCTTTCTGATTTGTCCTTGATATCGCCATTAGGATAGTTTATAGCAATATGTCCTATCTGATTACAAGAAAAGCATTTGAAAGGTAGCTTACCTTTGTATTTACCGGTTCCTTTAGGAAGCTTCCTAGCAAGTAGAGCTTCAAATTCCATCAGAAACTCCTCATCATCCATTACTCTACTCTATCTTGGTTCACCACTAGTGCTTGCTTCTTTTCCTTTCCTGGATGGTACAACAGAAGCTCTGAAAGCTGATTCAGTCTTTTGAACACTGCTATCAAAACTATTTAGCTCATAGGCTATCAACTTTGCTATGATGGAGTCCAAGGATACCTTAGTCTTGTCTATTGATCTCAGCTCCTAAATAGCAACAACCCTTATTGCATAGACCGACAATAGGTATCTCAAGACTTTGCTTACCACAATGGAGTCTTCTATTTTACCACCTGCACTCTTAATTTCTCCAACAACTATTTTGATTCTTATTCAATACTATTGAATGGTCTCACCTTCAACCATCTGCATATCTTCAAACTTCCCTCTCAGGCTTTCTTCCTTAGCCTATTTTACATGTTTATCACCACCATAGATATTTTCAAAAGCATCCCATACCTCTTTGGGATTTACCTTGTCCTGAAAATCAATAAACTCAATGTCAGATAGACTACTAATAAGGGCTTCCATGACTTGCCCATTTTCTTGTATTTCTCTCTTTTGGTCATTGGTGAGAGTACCGGTAGGGACAACATAGACATTCTCAACATAACTCCAATGTTGAGCACCCATGCTTCTGATGAATATCTTCATCCTATCTTTCCATATACTGAAATTTTCCTTGTTAAACTTTGGACCTTCCCTCTTCATCATTTGATTGGGATCTTTACCTTAAGTGGTTAAGCTTATAACACAGAGGACCTGGAGGATGCTCTAATACCAATTGATAACTCAATGATGAATGAATAGTACCAAACTGGTACTGAGAGGGGGGAGGTGAATGAGTACAGGCAAAATACAGACCTAAACTGGTTCAACAGCAATTACTCCAAATGACTGGCAAACAGTGACACCGGTTTGAAACAGGGTGCAACTGGTAAAACTCAGAACAACTAAAATAATCATAAACTAGTTACTCACTGAGTTTTCCACTCAACTCACAACTACACTACCATTTCACCCTTATGTATGAACAGGTAATCTATCATCATATCTTCACAATAGCTGGTTCAACATGTTTTATTGACCAACATAAAACACAGAACCATCATATGCTTAATAGGAAATAACAAAGCATCACACATGACACACATATTTTTCACGTGGAAACCCAACTAGGAAAAACTATGGGGAGGATGATTATCCACAAGCTTGTTGTTGAACTCTTTGGAAGTCGGCTCTCTTAGAAGCCTTGTCCGGTTAAAAACATTACAAAAGGTTCTACTAGGAACCGATCCTGTGAGAGATCACCCAGTTAAGGGATGGCTACAATACCTGGTTAAGGGTTAAACCCTATTAAGGGTACCTTGTTAGAGGATTTCAAGAACTCAATAGCTAAAGGATTTCTAGAGCTCACAAGCTTTCCAGATCTCAATAACTTTGAGTTACCCTATTAAGGGATTTACAGCAAGCTGGTTAAGGCTACCCTGTTAGGGGATTTTCCAACAGTTGAGGTGGTTAGAGATCAACAGGTATTATGATGATCTGGTAACAACACTCAATGCCAATGTAGATCCACTTAAGCTCCTCTTCACCTTCTATACTTACACTCTGCAGGTATCACTTCTCTTCTCTGGTCTAGCAAGAATCACGTATCCTTTCTCTTGGATACTCACACACAAATTTTGCCAACAACCTCTGAAAGAGTCACAACATCAACCTTATAGGACAATAGATAGGTTGGTAGCATAAACCCTAAACCCTAGACCTGTTAGGTTAAGGAATTCAGATGGTTCAATCTTGACCATTGATCATACTATATTGAATGCAATAGTCTTGATCCAATCTCAAGACATTCTCCATCGTTTGTTTTCCACTGATTTCATGGTGGCTAATAATCCATCACATGTTATCATCATTTACAGACTTCGCACATTCCTGAGGTAGATAGGAACAATCTCCTTTATGCAAGATCCTTCACGCGCACAAGGCTAACGTGGCAACATGATCTGTTCTTCATTACAATGCTAACTCATCACACAATGTCCCCAATTGAGCCATACAGGCTTGAAGCACTTCAACTAGAAACCCTGAAGTTGAGACTACCAACTGGTAGTCATACAACACTTCCATGTGTTGGTTCCCATAACCATATGTTAGTTCACCTTGAACAAGCACACTGCTTCACTTTGGCACAAATACCGGTTCACAGTGTTATACCAGTTCTCACATATGCCGGTTCATACCTCTTCAACATATTGACATCAATGACAACATATAATGTCATTATGTCCACATACCGGTTCACATAATGCCAACGGACTCATGTTTTGGAAAAGCTTAACCTTTCTATGCCATTGCCTTATTCTTTATGGGAGTTATTCTAATCGTAGCCATCTCTATTTTCGAGTTCTTTATTTGCAAGCATATGAAAATTTATCACAGCAATGGTCATATGGTCAATCTGGTGGGAAAGGAATAGAAGAATTTTTAGACAGGTAGATTCTCCAATTCAATTGATTCTAGAGGGAATTTAGAAATATACCCTAGAATAGGTTAATGATTACATCGAGAACACAAATAGCAACTTTAATTTTTCCTCTTGGGATGGTTGCATTATCAAGGTTTGGAAAGGTTTAACTATCCCCTCCTTCTATGCTTCAATTGGTTATGGAAATCATTCAATCAATAGAGAACTAGTTAAATGGAAACCTTCTCCACTTGGCTTTGTGAAATTAAATTTTGATGGTTCATCTAGAGGAAATCCGGGTGACTCGGGGATTAGAGTTTATATTAGAGATCATTTAGGTCATCTTTGGCAATTAAATATTCTCCCATTCCTCCTAGAACAAATAATTTGATGGAAGCTCTTGCCCTATTATCTAGATTGACATTGACAAACAAACTAAGGTCTCTAAGATCCATGATGAAGGAGATTCTTCTATCATAGTTAAAGCTAGCATATCCCGATGTTTATTTAATTGGAGAATTTCTTACAGTTTAAATCAAGCCTCGATGTTGTTAGAATCATTTGATGAATGTTGCATCTCTCATGTATTCGGGGAAGGTAATAGAGTAGAAAATGCTCTGGCAAATCTGGGTTGTGATAAGTTGGAAGTGGATTCTTCACCTTCACATTTTAATATAAATATTTTTCCTCAATTAGCAAATATTATCAATTCTGAAAAAGAAAATTGATAGTTGGTTGTCAGATTCCTCATTCTCATTAACAAAGGTCTCTTCATGATGGAGTAGCTTCTTGTTTTATTTTCAGAAGATTTGATAGTTTGATTACCTTCAATCTGCAACTTGTTGATTGGACATTTTGCATCGAACCTCTTGTGAGCAAGCAAATACATTATCTTATAGTCGTATTATATTATCTCAGGTTGCTTGATTTATTATTCCTCCATCCTTGTTGGTTGTACGTTGGTGGAATAAGTTACTTACCTATGCGTACCATAGGATTGATGCTACTTACTCATATTCTCTCACACATGCGACACTCCTATCTAGTTCATATTATAATTACATGATTCAGTTCATGCATGTAGTTCAGAGCGATTAATTATTTGACACCATATGGAAAGGATTGGAATTGATTTTTAGTGGAGAAAATTACAATTCTTGATGCCTTCCTTTGTATGCATTAAGCTAGTGATTGTTTTATACAAATTTTCCCAAGTGCCTTTTCTTCAGATGCATATCTCCCATGTCACTTGCTTTGCTTTTTTTGGTGCATAATGGAGTTTTCCCCATGAAACTACAAAATTTCCTTGAGGGTTGCTTCTTGGGAGATATCATTTGAGGACCATATCACAGATGAGCATTTAGGAATTGCCTTCAATATCACCTGCCAACATTGTAAACATAGCATTCAAAGGATAATTGGTGAGGAAATCCTTTACCCGCAATAAAATAGGTTTATTTTTCCCTCCCAACTAGTTTCAATTTTCCTATCCAGCATAGTTGATGTGTTGCAGTCATGGGTTCCGTTAAAAAATATCATCCATAAAACTGTTAGGGCAGATCTTTTGGATGATAATCAACTTCTAGAGGCTATTCGTCACCATGATCTTTGGAATGGTCAAGCTAAAGTAGGAGGCCTATTCCCTAGGCATTTCTTGCCGAATCATGAGGAATTTCCCCTAATCTTTGACAGTATCAAGTGGTCTTTGTCTCTTCAAAATGTGAGACCCTTTCAGTTAGTTGTCTACAATGTGGGTAGAGTGTTGAGTTCAAATTTGAAGAGTAGAATCTTTTCAAAGCTACATGCTATTCTAGCTATCTTAGGCCATAATCATGGGAAATTGGGATCCTCTTCTCTCCACTCGCCAATGAAAGTGGGTAACGAGGATGTGATGTAGGTTAACTAGGATTCTCCACCTGCTAGGCTTGCTCTCAACCATGTCAATGAGCTTCACCAATCATCTGACCCTGTCGAAGGACTGGTAGTTTCTTTTGTTGCTTTAAGTGTTGGAGAATGTTCTTACTCTGGTTCACAACCAATGGAGGAGTGATACTTGTATATAATTTTTATGATAATATGCTATGTGTCCCCTATCTTTGTTCCTGGCTTTGTTCAGTAGCCTTGTACTATTAACTTTGAAGGAGGTAATTTGGTTGATAGTATAAAAGTTAACTAGTTTATTAGTCGATGTTTTGCTTCTGAGAAAGGGGAGTTATTACTGACAAAGAAGTTTTGTCTAATAAACGGGAGTTGATACTTGTATATGTATATCATGCAAGAAAAATTGATTATTTGGTGGTGTTTTATTATGGTCTCTGAATGACTTACTCGGGTTGGTTATCTTATCTCATGACAAGTTTTGAAGTGTCATGTTTGGACTATGTTAGTCCTTGGATATACTTATTCATTGGTGTTTTTTGGGTAATTCTTGAACACTATTTATGAATATTGTATTTAAGGTTTTGGGATGTATTATATTTCTATATAGCTAGGTATGTAGGTTTCATCTTTAGAGGTGGATTCCTCTTATACATTGTAATCTTGAGCGAGGATTGGAGGTTTCTTAATTGGTTCTTTCCTCCAGGAGCTCTTGAATCAGTTTACTATTATAATAAATATATTTGTGGTTCATCCACTTTAGCAAAAAATAAATAAAAATATTGCTTCAAATTGTCTCTATTTTGTGTTTCTTTATTTTGCATGAATTATTTCTATCAAGGATAGGGTTGTTTGTCTCTGCAAAGTAGATGTGAAATATGTTGATAGGTTCTTTCTAAGGGAAAGGTTAAATTATGTGAATGTGTTTCAGCAAAATAAAAAGTACATCTAGGGATCATTATGAATAATTTAAAGTATTATATTAATTTGCATTGGTGTCAAGCATCATTGTCTGAGATCTATGTGGCTAAGTAATTGAGAAGTCATGAAAAAAATTAAGATTCATGAAATTGTAACTCTATTTCTTAGATTAGGCATTGATCTTTAAATATTTCATGTGAATTTCATATACCATTCCATCATTGTTGATATATTTCTCTTTTTTATTCATAGGAGTAGGTGTAGGTTAGAATTCACTCCCAATTGTGCATGAAAAAAATAAATGACTATGAATTGAGCCAATTTGAAGTCAAATACATGTTTTCTGGTTGATCTGTAGTGGGATAAATCTACATTATTGTAATATTATTCTATCTTGTTGCAAATTTTCTAAATGTTGCAAATAGTCATCCCCTAGGTCTTGTAGAGCCTAAAGTGCAAGAGATCATCCTGGTTGAGGTCTAGCTCATTGGCCACTAATCTAAGTTCCTATTGATAGAATTTGGCTCATTCTTAGGTGAATTCAAGCAATCAATTGGAAATGCCAATAGGATGTATCTAACATAATATCAAGCAATTGTCTAATAGCATGGATAGTTTGGGGGTCCTTTTTCTTCCTTCCTAGTCATCTAAGGCATAACTCTCTAATAGACTTGGCATAAATAGAGACATCCTTAATGGCTTTTAGGATAGGTATCTTCACATACATTCTCAAATTGTCAGAAGAGGTCGAACTCTAATTTAGATTGATACTTTTGTATGGATAACCTCTCAGGAAAATGTGGGTCCTTATTCGGTTGTTCAATATGTATTTGAGTCTGCTCTAATGTTTCATTATTAGTGACATCTACCACTATCTCATCATCAAATAGCTTTATGACCTATGAAAATGTGGGACTAGGAAGTAGCTTTGTTGAATGAAGATGGACATCACTAATCTCAATAGTAAATGTTGAGTATTGTGTTACCCCATTAGAATAAGCTTGTTGTTTTTTATTAAGGAAAACTAGGTTTTAAGGGACTCCAAACCCACTTACATATCGAAAAGAAAAGAAATAGAGAAACTAGAGAGGAAAGAACAAAGAGAGAAAGGCTACAAAAGAACAACACAAAAGACAATAGCCAGAGTAAAGAACAGCAAAAGGCCAACGAACGACTGGGACACCTAAAACAAAATTAGAGCATTTTAGGTGAAAATATTTATGGTCTCTTCAACATCCCTCACAAGCATCATCATCACATTTGCTGCCTCTTTCAGGTCTTTACTTTCTTGTACCTGTTGATTACCTTTGGTCTTCAGCTCTAGCTCTTTTGCATTTTGCCTAGTTCTGCATCTAGAAGAGTGTTGAAAAGAACTAGAAGCCAACTCATCATCAACAATCACAGTGTCTTTATTTTTCTTATCCTTCTCTAGGAAAGAAACCAATGCATTCATGTTTTGAGAAGACACCTTCAACATAGCCAAGCTATGCTCCATGAATTTCCTCAAAGAACTCTCAATTTTTTAAATCTGATTGTTTATCAGATCATTATTAGACTCACCCTTTTCTTTGAGAGTCCTCACCACACCCTCCAAGTGCTTCAAATCTCCCTTTATAATCTCACCTCTCGACCAGTCCCGAATTTATTTTTCATCCTCTGCTTCACTATTATCCTCCATATTTTCCTCTTTTCCTTTATTATTGATATCCTTAACCAAATTATCAATTTTGAAATCCAGCTCTCTCTGTTTTTCCTGAATACTGGTAATGTTATCAACGACCCACTTCTGGAAATTAAACATTTCTAGAGAGTTGTTTCTAGCAGCATTCATAATAGTATCCTCATCCTCCATTTCATGGGTGGAATCCTCAGACCTAGGGTTGCCCTCCTCCATATTATTCTAAACATCATCCCTATTGTCTGAATCATAGGGACTCTCCTTTGCCTCTGAATCATCAACATCCTCTTCTCTCTGCTCATTATCCTTGTCTCCTTCCTCACCCTCAACCTTCTTCTCCTGCTCATTCTTCACTTCTTCTTCCACCTCCTTCTCCTGCTCTTGCTTAGAATTAGCCTTCACTTCAGCATCTTCTTTATCTTTTTTACTAACCCTCAATTTCTTTTTAGGGGGAAGATTGGAAGAATCCTCACCAGAGTCAGAACTATCATAAACCTCAGAAATATGGGCATTCTCCACAAAGGTGATAAGTTGATACTTTGTCATGTTTTTACCATTAAAACTCTTAGGTATTTGACATCTTTTCGGTTGCATTATGGTAAGAAAGTATTGTGAATTGACTATATGTATTCCATGTGTAAACCTGAACTTATGAAATCATGTTTGAATTTTACCAGTCTATTCCTACAGCCATGCCAATCTATTCCTGTAGCCAAGTGGTTTGTTCCTATTGTTATGCGGATTATTTGGGATAATGTTATATGTGAGTTAATGAATGTATTAATTAAGTAAAATGCATATGCATGCCCTTTTATGTTGTTCTTGTTTAGTGCAGATAATAAATGATGCCACGATGGATCTTCTCCTTTCACGCCTAAGGAATGAAAAATCACATATGAGATAGTTGGAGATCAAACTGAAGAGGAGCCGAACGAGCGCAAGATATGGCATAACCAGAGCATCCATATATCACTATGGGAGTTTAACTCTAGTGGGCATTGAGTTCACAAAATATCGCTATGACGTGCAAAGACTGTGGTTCAGTTTAGATCCATGTTTCCTGCAGCCAAGCTCTAGTTATCTTCTTCATCTGTCAATCATCCGCCTCTTCTTCTGGGCATGATTTGAGTTGTCCATTGTAGTTGACCTTTTCTTTATAATAAGCTCTTCCTTTTTCTTAGAGGTTAGATAGATAAAAAGGAATAGAGTAGAGAATTTTGGCAAGCATTTTGGAGTTTTTCTTTTAGAACATGTAATCATTTTCATGAAGAAATGAATGAAAAATATGTTGTTCTGATCTGTTAAAAGTATTTTGCTGGAAGCTTGATATCACTCATCCAAGGGGGCCCACTTGGTGAGTGATCTTGTGTTTATGTTTATTGAAATTATTTCTCCTTTAGTTGCAATAGAAGTTCATGCATGGATTGTTCCTACAGCCACTGGAAATAAATCCACTGATTGTTCCTGCAACCAAGCCAGAACAGATTTGTTATTTACATTAGATCATTCCAGCAAAGTTTTTATAAGTTTTCATGTAGCCTTCTACTATTTCCATTCTTTTTTTTCCTCTCTGCATAATGATAATTACTGTAGCAATGTAGAATAGCCATTGAAGGAGCTTAGTGCATATATAGTGCAGACCCATTTCAAGTTTTACGTCCTTGCGTTGATAACTAAATGAACACTAGCCATGAAAATAGTAGCTTTACCAAATGAATGTCCAAACTTTGGATTGAGATTTCAATTAGAGTTATTGTTATTATAGTTGGAGTGGACATTTTTGGCGTCGTTTCCGGGGATGGTGTCAAACTGAGAACCTTTTATGGTTATCATTGTTTTTTAATTGGTTGAAAATTTTATGAATCTGCATGCATAGCATAAGAAGAGACCCCAGAGGTAGATTTCTGCCCACTCATTCTAATCATGCAGAAGATAATTTCTCAGATATAAATCTTTTTGCTGAACTTTACCAAGCCCCACAAAATTTGAATAACCCTGAATCTGAAATTCCAGAAGGTATTATTTAGTTCCTTTTTAGTCCACAAGAAGAAAAATTTCCTATAGTAACATCCTCCACAAGTCCAATACAAGGGAACCCTCCTCCTGGTGAGAATAATCCACCACCACTACCAAGTCCAACGTTTGAGTTTCCCATCTCTAATCAACATGATAATGGTAACCTCAAGAACATTCTATCATCTTCACTCCCTCAATTCTATGGGTTGGTGACAGAGGATCCGAATACATTTTTGTTTGAGTTTGATGTTCTCTGTAGGAGTTTTGACTATACTACAGATGCCCATAGACTCAAAATTTTTCCTGCCACTTTGAAGGAGTCATCTTTGAGATGGTTTATGAGCTTGGGTAGTAGCACAATTAATACATGGGATGAGATAAAATGGTTGTTTCTTGTAAAATACAAAGATTATTGTAGAGGCACTGATCATCATGGGGATGATATCTTTAGAATGACACAAACTAAAGATGTGAGTCTTAAGGATTATCTGGAAAGGTTTTTGTTTAGTGTCAAGAAGTCCAAGCATAGTACTTTGAATGAAGATTCCCTCAAATTGATATTTTTGAGGGGTACCAGTGATGAATGCATCGATTCCTTAGATCTCATGGGAGGAGGTGACATTAAACAATCTACTTGGGCTAAAATAGGGAAAATTTGAAAAAAGTATTCCAGATCTACATCTAAGAAGAATAGGAGATTTAAGCCAGGGGCACCATTATCAGCATCTAGAACTGGAGTTTCTAGATTAGAACTTAGTCATCTATTAAAAGACTTCAAGGAGGACATAATAAACAATATGTCTACCT
This sequence comes from Cryptomeria japonica, assembly GCF_030272615.1. Taxonomy (NCBI): domain Eukaryota; kingdom Viridiplantae; phylum Streptophyta; class Pinopsida; order Cupressales; family Cupressaceae; genus Cryptomeria; species Cryptomeria japonica. The sequence continues at coordinate 312,077,313 of NC_081410.1, forward strand.
AGTTGGATACATTGGCAGCTAAGAAGAAGCATGAGGAAGCTAATGCATTCCTTGCAAAATTTTGTCCTCATTGTGAACAGCGGAAGAAAGATTGTAGATGTAAGATGGTTGCAAATGTAGAAGTACTTGACTTCAAACCAGTTCAAGGTGAGGACAAGAAAGTCTTCTATATTGCTCAAAGAAGACCAAATTTTCAAAGACAAGGTATGCCACCCGATCCACTTTCTTTTTCTGGTTATAAAGGTAATTCTTATGCACCAAACAACCAATGGCAACCACAATATTCTCAAAATTTTGGTAACTATCCACATTGGTATGGGTCACAACGCCAAGGGCAGCAATTTGTTAATCAAGTTCCACAATGGTAGTAGCCACAGGGGAACTGGTATCCATCCCAGGGTCAAGGGAACCAGTTTCAAGGGAATTAGAAACCTACCTCTCAATGGAGGGGGAACCAATCATGGCCAGCCCAATCTTCCAGATATTAGCCTCCTGTTGAGCAGCCACAACCTCCTGCTTTAATGCCTCCTCCTGCAGCTACTACTGCACTGCCTAAACCAACACAGTTGCCTACTCAACTGTCACCAAATCCAAATATCGAATCTCAACAACAACAACAAGCTTATTCAGCTGATGTTAATCAGTACCCAGCCTATTCTTTATCACTAGATGAACACCTCCGATCTGGAACAACCTTACCTAATCCCACTCATCTAGTTATCACTGAGGTACAGGAGGAGCAAGAAATTTCTAATTCAATAGATACAATACCCCAGAGTCAAATATTGCCCCCATTTCTCCATAGATTGCAAGACAAAGAAGTTCCCATTGAACAACAGTAAAGCTTTGATATTATTGATCAAGTGAAACACATTTGTGTTAAAATTCCATTGTTGCAAGCAATAAAGGATGTGCCTATATATGGTAAGGCATTAAGAGAGGCATGCCTAAAAAAACTTGGCAAGAAGAAAAAGGATCCACAAACAATGCATGTTATGGGTCAATTGGCTGATATCATGTTAGGTAAAATTGCAATTCCAAAGTATTCTAATCTAGGTAGTCCTGTTGTGAGTATAGTCATTAATGGCAGTCAAATAGAGAATGTTTTTATTGATTTAGGTGCAACCATTAATGTAATGACAAGGGAAGTAATGAAACATCTAGAGATCAATAGTTTAAGGACTACACCCATAGTTCTAAAACTTGTTGATGGCTCTACAGTGAAACCTGGTGGTATCATAGAGGATGTCATAGTTATTCTAGATTCCTGGGAATATCCTGCAGACTTTATGATTATATCTCCAAAAGCAACATTAGGAGGATATCTAGTCATTTTGGGTAGACCCTGGCTTGCCACAAATGATGCATATATAGGGTGTAGATCAGGAGACATGACTATTTCAGATGGGAGTTCTACAAAAATATTAGCCTTGTATTCTCCAGCACAACCACAACTTGAGCAGCAACAAGCTATTTGGCCTATCTTGGGAGAAGAATTTGATGAAATTGACTCTATTAATCACCTTATGATGATTAATGAAGGACCACTCATGCAGTCATATGATGAGGAATTAATTCTTTATAAAATACTAATAAATGAATTTATAGAAGAGCAAAAATTGCAAGAATTGGTTCTGAATATTGCAGGTTTGGACTTTCCTATAGCCACTGATATTTTGCATACTCTATTGCCATGGGAATTATCTTTTTCTCATTTTTTTGATATAAACCAAATTGATATTACTATTAAGATAGAGGTGAAATTGAATAAATATTTGAATATCAATAGAGATCTATCAAATACTCAAAAGGAGGGCCTTGTAGACTTGTTGAAACTCCATAAAAATGCTTTTGCATGGGATTACAAGGATATGAGTGGGATTGATCCAGTAGTTTGTACTCACCATATTTACATAAAGGATGATTGTTGCCCACTTAGACAACCTTAAAGAAGAGTCAATCCTGCCTTGAAGGAGATAGTTAAAGAAGAATTACAGAAATTGTTGAAAGCTGGGTTTATCTATCCTATCTCTGACAGTCAATGGGTATCACCTCTAGTGATAGTGCCTAAAAAAGGAGGCAAATGGAGAGTATGTGTTGATTATAGAGCTCTAAATTTAGTAACAAGAAAAGATCATTTCCCATTGTCCTTTGTGGATCAGGTATTAGATTCTCTTCCTGGTAAGAGATATTTTTCATTCCTTGATGGATTTAGTGGTTACAATCAGATACAGATAGCCCTAGAGGATCAAGAGAAGACAACATTTACTTGCCCATGGGGCACGTATGCATATTTTGTTCTTCCTTTTGGGTTGTGTAATGCTCCAGCCACTTTTCAAAGAGCAGTGATTGGTATTTTTTTTTATATTTCTCAAGATATTATGGAAATTTACATGGATGACTTCACAACTTATGGTTCTAAATTTGATCAAGCATTGAGTAATTTGAAGAAAGTTTTGTAGCAATTTGAAGACTACAATTTGTCTTTGAATAGTGAGAAGTGTTTTATTATGATGGAAGAAGGAATAGTCCTTGGTCATCATATATTTGTACAAGGCATAAAGGTGGATCCAGCAAAGATTGAGGTCATTCAGCATATTAATGACCCTGTGAAGCAAAAAGATGTGAGAAGTTTTCTTGGTCATGCTGGATACTACAGAGGGTTTATCAAAGATTTCAATAAAATTGCAAGTCCCTTATATTCATTGCTTACCAAAGATGTAGAATTTAAATGGACCCTAGCATGCAATGAAGCATGCTTTGACTCAAGCACCAGTTCTTAAGGGGCCAAATTGGTCAGTACCATTCCAAATCCATACAGATGCATCTGATTATGCAATAGGAGCAATGTTAGGCCAAAGAATTGACAAATTGAAAAATGCAATATATTATATTAGTAAGAATTTGCAGGGACCTGAATTGAATTATACAGTTACTGAAAAGGAAATGCTAGCTGTCATATATGCACTTAACAAATTTAGACACTATATCATAGGGTATCCCATATTTGTGCATACAGATCATACTGCAATAAGATATCTCATGAATAAGCCATCAATCACTGGTAGATTAGCTCGCTGGTTATTGTTGATGCAAGAATTTGATATCACGGTTGTTGATAAGCCAGGGAAGTCTAATGTGGTTGCAAATTATTTTTCACATCTTCAATTGTAGGAATATTCAACAATAATAGATGACACTTTTCCAGATGAACATTTGTTTCTCATACAGGCTCACACCCCTTGGTATGTTGATATTGCCAACTATCTAGCTATAGCTAAGATGCCAATTTATTTCTCTCTTAGGGAAAAAAGGTTGCTAGTTGAAAAAAGTTTTAACTTTTCATGGATTGTTGATTGTCTATTTTATACTGGACCTGGCCAAGTCATGCAAAGATGTGTCAGAGAAGATGAAACATATGACATCTTGCATGCATGTTGTTGGAACCCTAAAATTTGCAATTTTTAGAATTCCAAATTCCAAGACAAGGAGCAAGAAAAATTCTAAATATATATATATATATATTGAATAGGTACAAGTAATATATTTTATATTTGTTGCACAATATGAAACCATAACATAAACACAATAATGGGCATAAAAAATGGAGTGTGAAGCACCAAAGGGGGTATTTACATCATTTAAAGACCATTTATCCATTATATACCCATAAAATAGCCTTAAAATACCTCTAATATGCCCAAACAACTTGTAAAGTGACAATTAATTACATAAACTAAGGCAATTTCGGGAAGTAGAATTATTTTTATTTAAAAGGGGGGTGTCTTTTCACCCAAAGGGGTATGAAAACCATTCAAACACATATATATGTGTGATGTAAAATGTAAAAAAAAAAGAAGAGAGGATAGAGATACAAGAGGTGGAGGCAATTTTGTACTTCTAAACTTTTTATCAAAAATATCCAGTTGCATTTTCTTTCTCATATGTGTTGAGAGTTAACATATTTTCATAAGGCAGTTGCTTGTGATTTTATCTAAAGGAGATAAGATTATTTGTGTTCTTCCAGTAAAGTTTTGTGTTTCATATTGTAGATTTAGATCAAAAGGTTTTACTTGTGAATTGTAATTGTTCCTTGTAATTCTTCCTTGGATGGTCTCTTAAAGTTAGGGTTAAACTCATTCAAGCGGTTTACAATATAAACATCAAAATATAGCTCATAAGAAATAGTAACTGACAGACTTACCAAAAGGGGTGGGTTTAAAAACTATCTCATTAGTTTACACAATAAGTCCTGAAGAAATATAAGACTCTATAGCCCAAATAAGAGGAAAGGCACTGATCATTTGTAAACAAACCCTTTAACCATACCAATTACCCTTTACTTTTAAGCATTAAGACTAGTAGAGTAGGTATAGTAGGTAATTTAGCCAAAGTGTAACATATATACTTTTGTAAGATACATAGATCAATACACACATCTGAAATCAGTTTGTTTAAGAAACTTATGCCATTCTGAGACTAGGAGATATCAGATTAAGACACTAAATCTGCTATAAAAAGCATTAGTTGAAGGAACAACTAGTGAGTAGCTATACCCGCCTAGGTCCTGCAGAGCCTAAAGTGAGAGAGTTAGTAACCAAATAGGTTCACTCTATAAGTTGGCCAAGTCAATTGGAGGGTTTTATCATAGGAGTTGGCATTTCTTTAGAACCTATCCAATCTATTGATTTGAAACCCAACAGATTGGTGACTCTGCTGGGGAAGAATTATTAAGACTCTGTTGTGGGAGAGAACTCAGAAGAAAGAAATAACTTATGTCCTCTATGAAAGAGGTGGTGAATCTGTAAAAAGGAAAATTAAATGAAAAAGATTAGTAGCATTTAGTATGTTTCAATATCCATATTTTTATGGAGAAGCATCTTCAGAAAAATATGCACAGTGGCAACCACGGCCACAAAGAGGCAAGAATATTCCAAGAAATTTTAAGCCATTGGATTTTGGTAACATCCTTGAGTATCCATATGCATTTCCTTGTGAGTTGAAGATCTGTATGCCGAAGTTCCATGGAGATGAAAGGGAATCACCAATTGGGCATCTAAAATCATTTTACTGGTTTATTGGGACCTTCAAAATCTACTCAGAAGAAACGATCATGAAATGGTTTGTGCTAACATTGGAGGATGTTGCAGAGTAGTCATTCAGCTTGTTACCCCCACAAAGTATCTCATCATGGGAAGAACTTGAGTGGTGGTTCATGGAATAATTCTATGGTGCAATCGAGGACAACACTTCAGTCGCTAGCCCTTCAATTGGTTATCCATACCAAAATCAGATTCAATCGGATTATGGTTGCGGCAATGCAATCTACAACATAAGAAGAAAGGAAGATGAATCTATAGAAAAATTGATTGGTAGAATAATGGTGACTTATTTCCAAATGCTTGATAATACACAACTTAATTCAGCTATACTGGAGGAATTGATCATTAGAGAATGTGGGTCTGACCGTTTGGAATCAGCATGTTCAATTCTTGAAGAATTGAATAAAAAAATACATGATTTGCGTGAGATGAGTAACATCAACATAAGAGATGCAAATGAAGATGATTATATGGAAGAATCAGTTATCCCTTTGGAAGTCCCATCTGATGAAGAAGCAATTGATGATGTTTGTGAGTACAAGTCAGAACTTGAAGAAATTGTTGCTAACATTGTTGAAGAATATTGTACCAGTCATGAGGAGAGTGAATCCATACCTGAGTACCTTGATGATACAATTGATAAAGAGGAGGTATGCGAATTTGAAAATGGCTTTCAAATGCTTTCAAACCCCTTATGTGATAAAGTGATAGAGGAAAATCATATTCCCTACTGCCATGGTATGTGTGAAAAGGATTTTCATGTATTCTCAAATCCTTTATATGATGAAGAAAAAATTTCAGACAGTATGGACAATACAAACATGTGTGAAGACAACATGGGTAATAATATGACTAAGTCACGTGATATAAGGACCACAAAAGTAAGAGAGTTACAAAAGGAAGGTACATCACATAGAGATAAAATAAAAGGTGAAAAGAAGTACCAGTTAGATAATATGCAGCATTCCAATAAAATAGAGATGAAGAATATGCAGATGCCACAAGAAGCAAACTTTTGTAAAAGTATAAATATCATTTCCTATGGAATAGGGGATAATGGTAATCTAGGTGAAATAAAGAATTCTTATAAAATAAGGATAGATAATGCATCTTATGACAGGAATTGCCAATCAGGTGATATCACTAATTTCAAAATTTTTATACTACTTCATGATGAGAATCAGATGTTTGATAGAGGAAAGAATTGGTGTTCAGTTTTTGGGCTTGAGGCCACCAAAACAGGTCAATGAATTAGGCACATGGTCTGCTCTACCAAAGATCTGAATTCTTGCTATGCCCACAAGGGGCATCCATCCCTAGACAGAGCCACTATTGGAACCCTAAAATTTGCAATTTTTAGAATTCCAAATTCCAAGACAAGGAGCAAGAAAAATTCTAAATATATATATACATATATATATATATATATATATTGAATAGGTACAAGTAATATATTTTATATTTGTTGCACAATATGAAACCATAACATAAACACAATAATGGGCATAAAAAATGGAGTGTGAAGCACCAAAGGGGGTATTTACATCATTTAAAGACCATTTATCCATTATATACCCATAAAATAGCCTTAAAATACCTCTAATATGCCCAAACAATTTGTAAAGTGACAATTAATTACATAAACTAAGGCAATTTCGGGAAGTGGAATTATTTTTATTTAAAAGGGGGGTGTCTTTTCACCCAAAGGGGTATGAAAACCATTCAAACACATATATATGTGTGATGTAAAATGTTAAAAAAAAAGAAGAGAGGATAGAGATACAAGAGGTGGAGGCAATTTTGTACTTTTAAACTTTTTATCAAAAATATCCAGTTGCATTTTCTTTCTCATATGTGTTGAGAGTTAACATATTTTCAGAAGGCAGTTGCTTGTGATATTATCTAAAGGAGATAAGATTATTTGTGTTCTTCCAGTAAAGTTTTGTGTTTCATATTGTAGATTTAGATCAAAAGGATTTACTTGTGAATTGTAATTGTTCCTTGTAATTCTTCCTTGGATGGTCTCTTAAAGTTAGGGTTAAACTCATTCAAGCGGTTTACAATATAAACATCAAAATAGAGCTCATAAGAAACAGTAACTTACAGACTTACCAAAAGGGGTGGGTAAAAAAACTGTCTCATTAGTTTACACAATAAGTCCTGAAGAAATATAAGACTCTATAGCCCAAATAAGAGGAAAGGCACTGATCATTTGTAAACAAACCCTTTAACCATACCAATTACCCTTTACTTTTAAGCATTAAGACTAGTAGAGTAGGTATAGTAGGTAATTTAGCCAAAGTGTAACATATATACTTTTGTAAGATACATAGATCAATACACACATCTAAAATCAGTTTGTTTAAGAAACTTATGCCATTCTGAGACTAGGAGATATCAGATTAAGACACTAAATCTTCTATAAAAAGCATTAGTTGAAGGAACAACTAGTGAGTAGCTATACCCACCTAGGTCCTGCAGAGCCTAAAGTGAGAGAGTTAGTAACCAAATAGGTTCACTCTATAAGTTGGCCAAGTCAATTGGAGGGTTTGATCATAGGAGTTGGCATTTCCTTAGAACCTATCCAATCTGTTGATTTGAGACCCAACACATGTCATGATGAACCATGCGGAGGTCATTTTTCTACCAAAAGAACAACACTGAAAATACTTAATACAGGATATTATTGGCCCACATTACACAAGGATGCAGCTTAGTACACAAGAAAATGTGATAGATGTCAGCGAATGGGAAAACCTACAAAATCTGATGAGATGTCACTATATCCTCAAATATCTATTGCACCATTTGACAAGTGGGGATTAGATTTTGTTGGCCCAATTGATCCCCCTTCTAATGGAAAATCTTATATCTTGGTATGTAGAGACTATGTAACAAAATAGGTAGAAGCTAGAGCCATGACACATGCAAGAGATAATAAGGTGGCTAAGTTTCTCTATGAAGAGATATTTATAGGATATGGAGTACCAAGGAAAATTGTCTCTACTCAAGGACCTCAATTTACTTCAATATTGATAAAGGCTTTGGTCAATGAATATAATATAAGACACAAGAAATCTACTCCATATCATCCACAGTCTAATGGACAGGTAGAAGTTACAAATAGAGAGCTTGAGTCTATTCTTACAAAAATAGTGTATGTTCATAGGAAAGATTGGTCTCATCGGCTTTCAGAAGCAATTTGGGCATATAGAACAACTTGGAAAACACCAATTGGTTTCACACCTTTTGAGATGGTTTATGGCAAAACAACAATGATGCCTATTGAATTTGAGCATAAAACTTTGAAAACAACTTTGCAATTAAATATGACATTGTCTGAAGCACAGAAAGAACACATTCAACAATTAAATGCTCTAGATGAATGGAGAAAGATATCTGTTCAAAGACAGAACTGATTCAAAATCAAAGAGAAAAATGGCATGATAAAAATATCAGGGAAAAGAAATTCAAAGTTGGTGACTGGGCACTAATTTATGATTCCAGATATAAAGATGCTATGGGAAAGCTTCAAACTAGGTGGTTAGGTCCTTATGAGATAGAAGAAGGTTTCTAGAATGGAGCAATCCATTTGTCTACAATTGATCCTATTCGATTTAAACTCTTAGTAAATGGGCACCTACCAAGACTATATCATAAGCTAGCTACTAACGAAGAGTTCCTGCAGCAGTTTGTTCCACAAAGTGACATAAAGGTTCCTGTAGCCACTGAAAAGGTTCCTGCAGCCACTGAAAAGGTTCCTGCAGCAACTGATATGGATTCTACAGCAACTCATGAGCTTCTTGTTGCAATTAAGCAGGCTAATAAAGGTAATGTTCCTGCAGCCTTTGTAGTGAATATATTTGCCAGTTCATAATAAAATATTTCCATTTAATATGGGAATATTCTTCTCCGTGAATAAAATCCCATCCACGTCATTCCATCCCACATTCTTACCTATCATTTCATTTCATTTCACCTTCATTTTCATGCAATTGTAGGTACGTGTATATTGTATTTTATTTTAATTATGCATTTATTAGTTCATTATGATTATATCCTATTTAAATCCACTCCACTACCTGAAATCTTGTCAGCTTGTGTGGACACATGCTAGGTTAAGTTGGGGGGGTACTTTATGGTTCATTTTTCAATATGATTAATTATCAGTCCTTTTTGGTACCCCAAATTGATCTGCTTCCCATCATTGTTGATTATGTTATTATTTCACACAAGTGAATAATAAAGTCTGCTGCTAGAATTAAGATATGTAAAGAGATTTCATTTTTAGCAATACTGTCAAATATTCTGGTTCAGTTGTAGAGAGAAAAATATTAGAGTAAAAGATGGGTGGTGATCTAATTCACCATGAGCCAACAGTCCATGAAGGGTTGCTGTAGGATGGTGTTTGTGAGAATTATTTCTGAAACCATGGTTGGTTGGATTACTTCTTGAAAATCAGGGATTACAATGAAGAAATTGTAGCATAATTCATGCATTCCTTTGATGAAGGGGAAGCCACAATTAAAGGTTTGAGGGTAATAGCTACAAAACAATGAATAGAAAAAGTAATAGGGTTGCTGCAGGAAGGAGAACTCTTTCCAGAATCAAAAGACGTAAGGAGTGCTAGGGAAGAGTTCACAACTCCCACTGACAGACCCTTAATGGTGGATAGACAAGGAACTAGAAGGGTTTCTCTACCAGCACATTGGCCTCAAGTAGCTTTGTATGTCATGAAGTATATTACATGTGAAGGGTGGTATTCAAACCTACATTCACCTCATTTTCAGTTACTTAGCCATTTGCGGCATGGTCAGTGAGTTAATGTACCTAAATTCTTATACCATCTCATTTCTACAAGTGCTAAGGAGACACGAAAGAATGGAAATCACTCTGTTAGCCATCATGGACTAGTTAAGCTACTTGTACAATGGTCCCTAAGAGATGTTTCACAAATGGAATGGGATGTATTTGAGGATATACAACAATTTAGGGTTAATGATGCCCCTATTGCAGATAATCCACCAGTTGAAGAAGAAAATGTTGCAGATAATCCGCCTGTTGAAGATGAGGGTTTGTTTGTTGCTGAAGGAGCCGTAGTTGTTATGGAAGAAAATATTGAATCAGAACCAATTGAAGAACAACCCTCTACTTCTCTTCAAAGAGATTCACTAGTTTTGTGAAAAAAGGGAAAATAGTTAGAAAGGGGTGAAATAGAGGAAGAATTTATTACCCATCCATAGGTAACTCAGATTCCTCCTGCAACCAAGAGGCGTAGGACAAAAATAAAAACTCCTGCAACCATTCCAAAAGTGTATGTTAGAAGAACACAAAGGACACAGAAGACTCAACCTGTGGGGAATCCAGCAGAGCTTATAACAGTAGAAACTTTGGAAGAAGGAAGCCCTGTGGAGGATAAAATTCAGGAAAATGTTGTTGAGGATAAACTACAAAATCTTGCTTCTGTGGCACTGCAATTTCAAGAAAATGTTGAAGATGTTCTACAGCAGCTTGAGGAAAATATGGGAGGTATGCCAGCTCAGGATGAAGAGTTTATTGAAGAAATTCCACAATCTAAGGTAGTATCTATAAGACCTCCTTCATCCCTAAGTATTTTATCTATTGCTTTAACATTTTATAGACAATGGGAAATAGAGAAGGATAGGTGGCAAGGGATTATTGATAAACAACAAAAAGAGATTGAAAAGAGAGATAACAGATTTGAAGAATTAGAAGCTAAGGTAGAAATAATTTATGGTATAGTTCCTGAGTTGATGCAGTGTAGGGAACCTCCAATAATTTATGTAGTATAGTTGAAAGAGAGGTATCTGAACTACAAATTAAACTGTATTGTTAGGGACCTTAATCCTTCCTTAGAAACACCTAAAGAATTCTTTTCTGCTTATCAAACCTCTCCACCTACTATGAAAAATTTGCTATGTGAATTATATTTACATAACTATGTTGTACCTTTAGACAAGGAGTGAAATCTTTTATTGTATATTGGGGATATCCATATCAGAGCTTTAATGTCATGGATCCAAAATGAGATTATCATAGGGCCACAAGCCAGGGAGTATGAAAAATTAGAGCTTGACTGTCCATTGCCATTAGGAAGAGAATCACAAGAACCAAGGGTTCTTTATTATTATTGGAAAAAGTTACTAATAAGAGACGATGTTAGTAAAATAGTGCTTCCAATGAGAGAAGAAGTTTATCAAGCATACAAGCATTTGGTTCAAACTAGCAGGACAGCTGCAATGGAAGAGTTAACTCAGCACTGGAATAATCTATTGGAACATTTAAAATAGGGAGAACCTTACTCACTACAAAATTTTCATGCAGTCATGCAAAGAGCCTCCAGATACATACAGTTAGGTAGGGACAAAGCCAACAACTGGCTATCGTTAATCTTTCAACCTCTAATCCTTATGTGGCCACTCTTGGCATGCCAACCAATAGAGCAGAATTATGATGTATTCATAGAAGAAACAACTAGATGGGCCAAGCTAGAAAAAATGAAAGGATTTTATTGGAACTTGGCTTCAGAGGGGACAGGTTAGGGCACTGTTGGTGATTTAAGGGTTACAGCGAGAATCAAAATTTTTTCTTTTGCTACAAGATCAAAAAACCCTTAAAGTTGGGGGGCATGATAAGTTGATACTTTGTCATGTTTTTACCATCAAAACTTTTAGGTTTTTGACATCTTTTTGGTTGTATTATGGTAGTAAAGTATTGTAAATTGACTATATGTATTCCATGTGTAAACCTGAACTTATGAATTCATGTTTGAATTTTGCCGGTCTATTCCTACAGCCAAGTGGTTTGTTCCTATTGTTATGAGGATTATTTGGGATAATGTTATATGTGATTTAATGAATGTATTAATTAAGTAAAATATGTATGCATGCCCTTATATGTTGTTCTTGTTTAGTGCAGATAATAAATGATGGCATGATGGATCTTCTCCTTTCGTGCCTAAGGAATGAAGAATCGTGTATGAGATAGCTGGAGATAAAACTAAAGAGAAGTCGAATGAGCGCAAGATATGGCATAATCGGATTAGCCATATATCACTATGGGAGTTTAACTCTACTGGGCATTGAGTCTGAAAAATATCACTACGGCGTGCAAAGATTGTGGTTCGGTTTCAATCCATGTTTCCTGCAGCCAAGCTCTAGTTATCTTCTTCATCTATCAATCATGCACCTCTTCTTCTGGGTGTGATTTGAGTTGTCCATTATAGTTGACCTTTGCTTTATAATAAGCTCTTCCTTTTTCTTAGAGGTTACATAGATAGAAAGGAATAGAGCAGAGAATTTGATAACTTAATGATGAACAAATAGTACCAAACCGGTACTGAGAGGGGGGGGGTGAATTAGTACAGGCAAAAACTAAACCTTAAACTAGTTTGTCAACTAACACTTATGCACTGACAAACAAACAACAACACCGGTCCTTCAACAGAGTTCAACTGGCAAAACCCAGTGTAACTAAGACAAGCAAAGATTGGTTGACACTTATCTTCTCATATAATGTAACTCTTCATTCCCATTTCACTCTAATGCATGAACAGAAAATCTACCATTCAAGATGTACATATTATAGAAAGATCAACATGCATCACCACTTAATCAGAAAACAATCATAACATCACATGAAGAAAACATCACACATGACATACATATTTTTCATGTGGAAACCCAACAGGGAAAAACCACGGTGGGGATGAATACCCACAAGCTTGTTTTTGAACTCTTTGGAAGTCCGCTCTGTTAGGAGCCTTGTCTGGTTAAAGATAGATACAATAGGTTCTATTAGGAACTGATCCTGTTAGGGATTACCCAGTTAAGGGATGGCTACAATACCCGGTTAAGGGTTAAACCCTATTAAGGGTACCTTGTTAGAGGATTTCAAGAATTCAATAGCTAAAGGATATCAATGACTCAGTAGCTTCGAGTTACCCTATTAGAGGATTTTCAACAAGCTGGTTAAGGCTACCCTGGTAGTGGATTTCACAACTATTGAAGTAGTCACTCAATGCCCTGATAATAGCACTCAATGCCAATGCAGATCCACTTAAGCTCCTCTTCATCTTCTGCACTTACACTCTGTAGATATGACTTCTCTCCTCTAGTCTAGCAAGAATCATGTATCTCTTTTCTTAGATACACACACACAACTTTTGCCAACAATCTCTAAAAGAATCACAACATGGACCTTATAGGATAACAGACAGATCGGTAGCATAAACCCTAAACCCTAGACTTGTTAGGTTAAGGAATTCAAATGGTTCAATCCTGACCGTTGATCATACTGTATTGAATGCAACAGTATTGATCCAATCTCAAGATATTCTCCATCATTCATGTTATCACTATTTAAGAAATGGGTTTTCTTTTCCCATAATTGGCTAAGTTTTTGAAATTTTGAGTCAGACACACTTTCAACTGCTTCAAGTCTGTGTTAGGTCTTAAGGGTTTAGGGTTTCAATTTTAAAATTTCTCAATGTTTGATAAAAAAACCCTCTAGTTTCTATTCCTGCATTACTTTATCCACTTAAGTAATGGGTCTTGGGGTCATATGAAGCGTCCCCCCTTGTCATTTGCCTAGGCGGTCATTGAATTAATCATAAAAATTTATGCCTTATGTCTTTTCTGTCTAATATTGTTAGGCCCAGTAAGTGTCATGCAACTCTCAGATGGATCTATGACTTTCCCTATTTCGTTAGGTGAAGTTGCATGTGTTTTAAGACTCGTGAAATGGTGAAAGGGAAAAGCGTGTTCAATGGTGCGCATTTGGTCTGGTTTAATGAGACTCCATCTCGCTCAAGATCTAATGGCTGGTGTTGATTCACAGTCAAAAATTGCAAGTGAAATACCTTTCATGAAATGGTGAAAAGGTGAAAAGGTTTGGTGGAACCCTATAGCGAAGACTTTTCAAACAACTAAAAGGTGATCAAGTTCAAGAGAGATCTACGGTTCGCACTATTTCATGGCCGGTAGATGCTCACGTGTTACGCCCTATGAAGCAGCGAAAAGGTTTTTGGCCTGGGAAAAAGGGGGTTTTAATAGGAGCATAACAGATGCGCAAGTCTAATCGCATCTGAGGGTTAGCGCAGCTTCATAAGAGGAAGGTGCTCGATAGTTAGCTTTTGCAAAGTAGCAAAATGACATGGCGCTCCAAGCAGACACTCCAGTTGGTCGAGATGGCAAATTAGATAAAGACACGTGGCAGAAAGTCAAAGTAGTCAGCAAGTTGGATCTAAGGCTTAGAAGGTGGGTCCAAGAGGATGACTCATGTCGTGGTGTGTGAAAATGACCTGGCAGATATAGGTGGCAAGGATGAGGTGGAATCTGATGTTTTCTCTCAGCAAATAAAAGGTTGACATGTCAGTTCGGGAATGATTAGATGCCAACTGGATGGAGTTGAATCAGAGGGCCCATGTCTACCGGATTCAATTAAGTTGTTAAGCATTGAGCAAGTAAAATATAATCTAACAGTCCGCGTGTATTCGCGAAGGTAAAATGCTCATGTTTTAAAACCACCAAAACAGCAAAAGGTTTTTGGGCCCTGAAGAATAGATAAAGCATGAAGGTAAAAGAGGATCAACTCTGTTTTGATCCAAGGGCTCACATTGTTTCATGACTATGAACTAACTGAGGGATATGCTTCATGAAATGGTGAAAGAGAAAAGAAGGTTCTTCCCAGCGTAATGCTAGATGGTGTTGTGTTGATTGACATGTGGTTTTAAAAGAGATTGAGGGCCCGCCAAGGTGTAACTAATGGTTATAAGGGAAATAGGATAGATGGTTCACTCTGAACTAAACTCGAAGAGTTTTCCAAGGCTAATGGCTGGGTGCCACGTGGTATTTGGTAACCAGTGGGAGAGTGGGTAAGTGATGCAAGCATAAAGGTCTCTCTTAAAGGATGGTCATCTCAGAATTGATCCAATGCTTTGCGTTGTTTTGTGGCCCAAAGTTGAAAGTGGGTTAAGCTATGCAAAATAGCAAAAACCGATAGCTGTCAAGATAAGGCGCGGTTAGTGAAAAAAGCTGACGGTCCCGGTAAGAGTTAAAGGCTGAGCAGTTAGAGTCCCATCTGACGCCTGGCAAAGCTTCGCAAAAGAAAAGTGCTCGCAGGATAAAGCCTGTGAAGTGGCAAAAAGAGGTGGGGCCCGATGCAAGGGCAAAGATGTTAAGACAGTGTAAAGACTGATCAAGTTCCATTTGATCAGATGGCTGGCATGATTTCATTTGGAAAAATTGCTCAAAGGTTATGCTCTGTGAAATGGCGAAAGAGTGGAAGGAAAAAATGTGCAGGTGTGTTGTGACCCGTTGGAGCGAAAATTTTGAATTCTTTCATGAATTCAATTCTGAAGGGACGGTCGAAGCATGTGGTATCAATGTCGTAGTTAAGAGCCTAAGTACCATATATGATCTCGTATCAATTGAATGAAGGTATCATTCTAAAGAATAGTTGCAGAGAAGTGGTTGCAGAACTATTTTCTTCAAATACAGAGAAAATTTATTTAGTTGTAGAGCAGATTCCTTCAAGCAAAAATAGGTTCTCTTATACTCTTGTTTGGCAATCACTTAACAGTGCATTTTAATTAGGATCTTGATTTGTCACAGAACAATTGGGGGTAATAGTTAGATTGCTTGCATAATTTTAAAGATGGCACCTAAGAGGGAATTCTCAGGAAAGGTTAATTACCAGGAGAGGGCTATCTATGATGACTTCCTTGAGCAGTTGACATTGTCAACTAATGTGGCTGCAAAGGTAAAAGAACTTGTGCCAAGAGCTCCTCACCTGAAAATACGGGGAGGATTATATGATAAGGGTAACTGGCTAAGAGACCCTCAAATTGGGTTGTCTAGGTTGGGATTGTTTAAAGTTGGATTTGGCATGAGAAACTCCTCAGCCCCACAGAACAGTATTTGGGAGTTGGATGTTGGCAAATTAGTGGTCCCTAGAGTATTCATGGATGTGGATCTCCTAACTCAAATTGTACACAACTATGACCCAATTACAAGAAGTGTCAAGGATATTAGTGGGAAAACCCTCATTGACCTAAATAATGAGGAATTTAGAAATACTTTTAGGCTTAGTGAATTCACCAATTTCCTAGAGCCTATTAATTTTAAATCACTAGCTCAGGTATATAATGTGCAGAGGAACCACCTTAGAAATGGGTCTCTCAAAGAATTCTTTGTGAAGATAGGTGGGTTGACAGTTGTAGGACCCAATACTGAAGAACCTTTCTCTTTAAATTTGTTTACCCTTAGGGCCAAGGGATTATACTAGTCACTTGGCCAAATTTTAGGAGAGGATGCTGAGACAAATATGCCCACCCATTACATGCTGATGGTTGCTCAGATTTTGAATCCTTCTCTTGCAGTGACCTTTGATTATGCCTCCTTTATCACTGATGCTATCCATGTAGGATTAATAGGAATAAAGAATGGGAAGGTAGATAGGCCTTTTGGATGGTATTCCCTCCTTATGCATTTATTTTTATTCAAGGGTGGTGATTATTTTGCAAGTGGGATGGATCTTGTAAAAGAGAAGAATGGAGAGAAGATGACAGTGCAATTATGGAGTATAGTGCTGTCATGGGATAGAGAAGATGCAAGCTTTCTAAAGTTTGATAAATGTTTTGCATCCAACATTAGGACTTTTATCTGTTTAGAAAATCCAAGAGTCCCTAAGGTTCTTTTAGAATTTATTAGGCCAAAAGAGTTTGTAGAGAATATAAAAATTGTTCACAATTGGGGTGATATTTACTTATACCCTGTCTCCATAGTTTTCAAAGTTTATTGTTTCACAGGCACTCCATTTTTGTTACCCTATCAGGTCCCTCTTAAAGTAGGAATTGCAGAGATTCTTAAGCAGATTGGTGGTGTACAGGAGGTAGAGTTAACAAGCAGAGGTAAAGGGACCATTTTCCCTACAGTTACCATAGCACACCAATTTGTGATAATTAAAGGAGGTTGGATGTGTTTTGAAAATTTCCTTCAACCATATCATTTTTCAACTGTAGTCTCGCAATGTGCTGACCCTGAATAATTATTCAATGACATGTTCAGAAAGAGGGCAAAATGCAAAGGTAAACCCCACCAATTCTAGTTTCTTGAAGACCTCATTAGGAATGAGTTTGTTTAGATGAGAAAGAGCCAAGGAAGGAAAAGTGGGTGGCTTATAAAAAAGCCTTAGATTTTGTACATCAATTTGATACCAGCTATGACCCATTGTCTAGCTTCCACCCTTTTGAGGAGAAAATAAAGTTCCTAATTCTTTGTTTTGAGGATGTGATGTAGACTTTGAAAAAAAAGATGGAGTTTGTATTTAAAAATAACCCTAAGAAAGCAAGACTAGTTCTAACTAGGTCTACATCCACTAGAGCAATCCCTCCTGGTGACTAAATGTTACATAAGAAGTCTAATTACAGTGTGTTGATGCCTACAATAGGGGAGCCCTCTACTTCAAAGGGGAAGAGGAAGATACAGGATATCATTGACATTCAAAATAGCCCAAAGAAACAAAGGGTGGGAAAAGAAATACAATCTGATGAACCTTTGTACTCTCCATCTCAATCCCCTATCCATATAGGAGATGAACAGGCAGTAGCTAAGCAACTATTATAGTTAGGCAGCCTTGGAGAGATAGCATATACATATGATGAAGTGGAAGAGGGAATGCTAGAAGAGCCCCCTACTGCTGAAATGAACATCACTGCTAATGAGTTCAAAGGCCAGGAGTGGGATCCTGAGATCAAACAAGCTAGTGAAGATTTCCTGGCTGACAATAACTTTGTCACATCAGGAGCTTTCATGCAGTTTGTGTGGAAGCAGAATATTGATAAGTTCAATGCTAGGTGTGAAAAGAGGAAAAGTGAGTAGCCTCACAGAGATCCAACTATGGTGGAGGAGGAAATAAAGCAAGAAATGAATGATGAGTTTAAGACCATCACTCTTGAGCAGGGAAGAGACATGGTGGCATAGGCTAGGGTACTCATCCTCCCCGAGTGGGACATAGCAGATGCCTTTGTATTAGAGGCAGTAAGAAAAGAGACCAAACCTATGGAGGGGGTCACTTTCAACAAAGACAATGTTGCACTGGTCATGTGGTCTCTTAAAAGAGATGAAAATAAGAGAAATAAGAACACCCCAGGGTCAAGTTACCTTGGTGGAATGATAGTGAAAAGAGTGCAAAGCACTAGGGTAGTGAAAGCTGCTAGCATTGTGCTAGAGACTGCAAAGTTTAGTGTTGCAGTAGTAGAAAAGAAGGCTAAGGAAAAAGTAGATCTCCAGGTTAAGCTGGAGACAGTTTTAAAAGCCTATAATAGTGCCAAGGAAGAGGTAAGGGGTAAAGACAACATCATTGCCCAGCTACAAAGCCAGTTGGTAGGATAGATCATCAAGGTGAGTCTTCAACATTGATGATCTCCTCTTCTCCTGCAAGACCTCCACCTACCAGCCCCATTATTGAGCTCCCACCATCTCCAGCACCTTCTGGCTCTCAATTGGTTGAGATCACTCTTCATGAGTTGGAGGAATTAAAATAGGCTCAAGCCTCGTATGCAAAGAGATATGAAGAAAGAGTAAGGGCTACAATTTCAAGTTTTACCGACAGCATGGGGGCCTCATTATTGTATAACAACATGAGCAAGATTCTAGATATGTGGAATGAACTTAATGGAGATAAGGCCATCTTAATGCCTATTTTTGACAAGTGGAAGCCTAGAGAGCAGGATTTGGAGCTTATTTGTGTATCCTATGATGAAGCAAGGGCTGATCCTATTATCAAATCCACTTGTGATACCAAAAAGGACCTAGCAAAATTAGCAGAGGGAATAGATAATGCAGATAGGAAGATCAATTTGTACAAGAAAGAGTACACTGAGGAAGTATTTGAATTAATTCCAGGGGGTTTTGCTAGCCCAGTTCAATTGAAGGAAAAACAAGTATGGCTTAAGGAATTAAAAGCCAAATTGTCAGTTAGAATAAAAGGAATTATTAAATTAAAAGATGCTTCCTTTTTTGTCATAACAATTGAGGAGATAGAGAGAATCAAATCTCATTATGGTTTTCTCGATTCAGAGGTTTACAAAATGAGGAATTCTTGGAAAAGGTTAGCCAAGGCAAAAGCAAATGTGATTAACTTCATGTGGCTAGCTAATGATGTATACAATGAGTGGACAAGAAAATATTCCATACAGGATGTAGAGCCCTTAGAAGAGGTTGCAACTGGACAAGTAGAAGAAGCTACGGATGTTGAAAAGGACTTGTAACTGCATTTGTAAAAGATTTTGTAATTTCTTCTTGAAAAGTAATGATTGTAACAAACTATCCTAGGAAAGTTCGAAGCTTTGTATGCATCCATGTTGTTATAAATGGATACTAGGACTAGTAGAAAAGGCATCACAGAAGAATTGTAAAAAAAAACACTGCAGAAATTTATCTGAGCTTTTCCAAGTTTTAATGGAGAATATTCGAAGGTTTCTTGTAATACTTTTTTGAAGAAAATATCAATATATAGACCATTGGTTTTGAGTTAAAACTTTGTGTTGTCTTCAAATGTGTTTGCAAGTGTTTACTATTTCATTCAAAATAATTCAAGGTTATTTCGTTTGATTAGGAGTTGTAAGGCAACTTTCAGTAGATATGTTTCTTAGCTTTTCTCTTCAGGAGGGGAATTAAATATGCGGGAATCACTTCTACCAGTAAATTCCTTGTGAGACATTTTGAATCTTGATGAGCATAGTTTAATTTGGTATGAATAAATTCTTATGTGTGTCAGGCATATATAGTGATCTACAAAAGCCAAACTAATGGGATATGTATAGATATTTGATTGTGGGAGTATTGTTTGAACTTAGATGACTCTATGACCTTAGATAAGGCACTGGTATAGATCGAGGTTGTCTATTACATATTTTGTTGGTCAATACTGAATATGAGTACAATTTTCATTCATTTGTTTTAGTTAGTTTTAAGGTGATTAGATTCACTGATTTTCTGGACTGGTTTGCTGTGGATTTATCTTTTAAAAGTGTAAATTTAGTTCAAAAAGGTATACCCACCTGGACTTTGAGTAGGTCCGAAGTGTAGAAGGTTAAATCAAACCTTGTCATATGTTGTCCTCGAAGTTTCCTTCTCTTTAATATCTCTTCTGCACACAGAGTTATCATATCATTATAAGGATGTTGAAGTGAATCAGATTTTGAAGACAACAGTTCATTTTCCATCAATTTCATGGTGGCTGATAACCCATCACACGTTATCACCATTTACATTCCTGAGGTAGATAGGAACACTCTTCTTTATGCAAGATCCTTCACATGCACAAGGCTTATGTGGCAACACTATCTATTCTTCATTATCATGCTAACTTCATCACATAAAGATCACCGATTGAGTTACATAGGCTTGAGATACTCCAACCAGAAATCCTGAAGTGGAAACTACCTACCAACTGGTAGTCATACAATGCTTCCATGTGCCAGTTCCCATGACTACATGCCAGTTCACCTTGAACAAATATATCGCTTTACTTTGGCATATATATTGGTTCTCACATATATCGGTTCTCTCTTCATATCACATATTGACATCAATGACAACATACAATATCATTATGTCCTCATACCAGTTCACATAATTCCAACAATCTCCCCCTTTGGCATTGATAGAAATATACAAAGATATCTTTCTGCAAACTCATCTTCTCCCCAATTTCTACAGATATCTTCTCCACTACACTTCTTCTCCCCCTTTGACAACATTGCTAAAGTGGAGGTACAAACATCCCTATTCCATTATGCTGCTCCCCCTAAGGAGTAGCATCCTTCAACACATCAATCAAAAAAAATTTGACTATGCAATACCTGACTGATGTGGAACAAATACTTTTAATTTACCTCTTGAAGGGTCTGTACCCCTAATTCACCTCTTAAATACACAAATGTAGTCTTTGGGAGAGGCTTGGTGAATATGTCTGCTAACTGCTCCTTACTGGAAACATGTTCCAGTGCAATCTCTTTATTCTGAACCTTTTCCCTCAAGAAATGATACTTAAGCTCAAATTGCTTGGTTCTAGAATGTAAAACTGGATTCTTTGAAATATTGATAGCACTTGTGTTACCATAGAATATACTTACCAGTTCAGATACAGGGATTTTGAAGCCATCTAATACATGCTTCATCCAGATTGTCTGAGTCCGATTCATGAAAGCTGCAACATACTCCACTTTTGCTGTAGACTGAGAGATACAACTCTGCTTCTTACTCATCCATGAGACCAGTCTACCACTGAGAAAGAATGCACCACCAGTTGTGCTTTTTCGATCATCCACATTACCTGCCCAATCAGCATCTGTAAATACTTTCAGGTTGAAATCATTGTTGTATGGGTACCACAATCCATAGTCAACTGTTCCCTTCAGATACCTAAGAATCCACTTGACTGCAACCAAGTGGGATTCTCTTGGACTTTTCTAGAACCTTGCAGTAATGCCAACTGCATGTGCAATATCTGGTCTGCTATGCACTACATAATGCAACTTACCAATCATTGATCGGTATTCCTTCTCATCAACCAATGTGGAATCAGACTCTTTTGATAATTTGCAACTAGTCACCATCGGTGTACCAACCAGTTTGCTATCTTCCATGCCAAAAGTCTTCAACACCTCTTTGACATATTTGGATAGAGTGATAAAGATTCCATCTTTCATCTACTGGACTAAGTGAAAACCCATCTGGTTGCTCTATATACACCTCCTCTTCAATTACACCATTTAGGAATGTAGATTTTACATCCATTTAATATACCTTGAATCCTTTAAAAGTTGCATATGCAAGAAGCATACGAACTCCTTCCAATCTGGCTACAAGAGAAAAGGTTTCTACATAGTCTTCTCCTTCTTCTTGAGCATATCCTTTGCACACCAATCTGGCTTTGTTCCTGATCACTATGCCATCCTCATTCAACTTGTTTCTAAATACCCATTTGGTGCTAATGACATTTTTATGTTCCAGTCTGGGTACCAAGGTCCATGTACCATTTTTCTCTATCTGGTCAAGTTCCTCTTCCATTGCCTTGATCTAGTCTTCATCTTTATGTGCCTCTTTGAATGACTTAGCCTCAAATTTAGAGATCAAACATGATTTTTCTCTGATCTTTCTTCTTGTAAGGATTCCTGCATCCTTATCTCCTATGATCTGCTTAGGATCATGATTCAGCTTGACATACCAAGGAATAGTCTTGACTGGTTCTTCTTGCTTTTCCTCTTCATCCTCATCTTCATTAGTATCAACATTCACTGGTTCAGGAACACTGTTACTGGTACTTGGTTGACTGACAACCATTTCTTAGAAGGTTGCAACTGGTTCATTTACAGCTTGCTCACTACCTATTTCCTCCAGTTTCTCAAAGGTTTCATCAACTCTCACATTGATACTTTCCATAATTCTCTAAATCCTATTGTTGAAACACTTGAGAGCTTTACTCTTGGTAGAATATCCTAGGAATATTCCCTCATCACATTTAGCTTCAAATTTGCCCTGGTGTTCACTCCTCTTGATGTAACATTTGCTACCAAATACCCTAAAGTAGCTAATCACAGGTGTCTTACCAGTCCAATACTCATAAGGAGTTTTATCCTTACCTTTCTTGATGAGTACCTGGTTCATTGTGTAGACTGCAGTGCTTACCACTTCTCTCCAAAAGGTATGAGCTACTTTTCCTTGAATCAACATGGTTCTAGCTGCTTCAACCACAGTCTGGTTATTCCTCTCTACTAGGCCATTCTGATGTGGAGTTCGGGGGGCAGAAAATTGACTCTTGATGCCAAATTCTTCACAATACTTGTTGAATTCACCAGAAGTGAATTCCCCTCCTTGATCAGTTCTGAGACACTTGATCCTTTTGCTACTTTCCTTCTCCACTAATACTTTGAAAGCTTTGAACTTCACAAAGGCTTCAGACTTGTCTTTCAAGAATGTGACCCACATCATTCTTGAGTAGTCATCAGTGAGAATCATGAAGTACCTATCACCCTGCACACTTCTAGTTTTCATAGGACCACACAAATCAGTATGCACAAGATCAAGCAAGTTGTTAGCAGTGAAACATTTACCTTTAAATGTTGAGGAAGACATTTTCCCCAATTGACACTCTCTGCACAAGGTATTATCCAGTTTGCTTAGCACCGGCAACCCTCTAACTACCTTGATCTTACTAGCCTTCACAATGTTATCAAAGTTTACATGGCAGAGTCTCCTATGCCATATCTAGCTATCATCAAACTTGGCCATAAGACATGTACTTATATTTGCATTTAGATGAAATAGGTTACCTTTGGTCTGCATGCCGGTGGCCACCAATTCACCATCTTTTCCTTTGAATCTATAGATTCCATTCTTGAATTCCAGAGTGAGGCCATTATCATTCAGCTGGGCAACACTCAGTGGGTTGTGTTTGAGACCATCAACCCAATACACATTGTCAGTACTAATCTTTCCATTTAGAGAGATGGACCCTTTTCCTTTAACCATACATGGTGTATCATTGCCAAAATGAACCACACCACCATCATACTCTTCCAAGAATAGAAACTTGCTCTGGTCACTAGTCATATGGTGTGAGCAACCACTACCAATAATCCACTCATTGGAATTATCAAAGAAGTAGACAAGAGCCTTCTTGTCTGACACATCTTCCTTTACAACAACAAACACACTGTCTTCATTCTCTTCATCTTCTGATTTCTCATCTGTGAAACCTTCATCAACTACAACAAAACAATTTCTCCGGTTTCCTCCTTTGAATTTCCTGAATCTTTCTAGTTTATCCTTGTTGTCACTATTAGGATAGTTCATAGAAATATGTCCTATCTAGTTACATGAAAAACATTTCAAAGGGAGCTTACCTTTGTATTTAACGGTTCCTTTTGGAAATTTCCTAGCAAGAAGAGCTTCAAATTCCATTAGAAACTCCTCATCATCCATTACTCTGCTCTGTCTTGGTTCACCACTAGTGCTTGCTTCTTTTCCTTTCTTGGATGGCACAATAGAAGCTCTAAAAGTTGATTCAATCTTTTGAACACTGCCATCAAAACTATTTAGCTCATAGGCTATCAACTTTGCTATGATGGAGTCCAAGGATACCTTAGTCTTGTCTATTAATCTCAGCTCCTAAATAGAAGCAACCCTTATTGCATAGACCGACAATAGGGATCTCAGGACTTTGCTTACCACAGTGGAATCTTCCATTTTACCACCTGCACTCTTGATATCTCTGACAACAATTTTGATTCTAATACCATACTATTGAATGGTTTCACCTTCAACCATTCACATGTCTTCAAACTTTCCTCTAAGGCTTTCTTCCTTAGCTTGTTTTACATGCTCATCACCTCCATAGATATTTTCAAGAGCATCCCATACCTCTTTGAGATTTACCTTATCTTGGACATCAATGAACTCAATATCAGATAAACTACTAATTAGGGCCTCCATGACTTGCCCATTCTCTTGTATCTCTCTCTTTTGATCATCAGTGAGAGTATCGGTAAGGGCAACATAGGGATTCTCAACATAGCTCTAGTGTTGAGAACCCATGCTTCTAATGTATATCTTCATTCTATCTTTCCATATACTGAAATTTTCTTTGTTAAACTTTGGACCTTCCCTCTTCATCATTACAATAGGATCTTTCCCTCAAGCAGTTAAGCTTACAACATAGAGGACCTGGAGGATGCTCTGATACCAATTGATAACTTAATGATGAATGAATAGTACCAAACCGGTACTAAGAGGGGGGGTGAATTAGTAGAGGCAAAAACTAAACCTTAAACTAGTTTGTGAACTAACACTTATGCACTGACAGACAAACAATAACACTGGTCCTTCAATAGAGTTCAACTAGAAAAACCCAGTGTAACTAAGATGAGCAAAGACCAGTTGACACTTATCTTCTCATATAATCTAACTCTTCATTCCCATTTCACACTAATGCATGAACAGGCAATCTACCATCAAAGATGTACATATTACAACAAGATCAACATGCATCACCACTTAATCAGAAAATAATCATAACATCACATGAAGAAAACATCACACATGACACACATATTTTTCACGTGGAAACCCAACTGGGAAAAGCAACGGTGGGGATGAATACCCACAAGCTTATTTTTGAACTCTTTGGAAGTCTGCTCTATTAGGAGCCTTGTCTGGTTAAAGACAGATACAATAGGTTCTGTTAGGAACCGATCCTGTTAGGGATCACCCGGTTAAGGGATGGCTACAATACCCGGTTAAGGGTTAAACCTTGTTAAGGGTACCTTGTTAGAGGATTTCAAGAACTCAATAGCTAAAGGATATCAATGACTCAGTAGCTTCGAGTTACTCTATTAGAGGATTTTCAACAGGCTAGTTAAGGCTACCCTGTTAGGGGATTTCACAATTGTTGAAGTAGTTAAAGATCAACAAGTATATCAATGACCTGATAATAGCACTCAATGCCAATGCAGATCAGCTTAAGCTCCTCTTCACCTTCTGCACTTACACTCTATAGATATGACTTCTCTCCTCTGGTCTGGCAAGAATCACGTATCTCTTCTCTTAGATACACACACACAACTTTTGCCAACAACCTCTGAAAGAATCACAACATCGACCTTATAGGACAACAAATAGGTTGGTAGCATAAACCCTAAACCCTAGACCCATTAGGTTAAGGAATTCAAATGGTTCAATCCTGATCATTGGTCATAGTGTATTGAATGCAATAGTCTTGATCCAATCTCAAGACATTCTCCATCATTCATTTTCCATCGATTTCATGGCGGTTGATAACCCATCACACGTTATCATTGTTTATAGACTTCACACATTCCCGAGGTAGATAGGAACACTCTTCTTTATGCAAAATCCTTCACGCGCACAAGGCTTATGTGGCAACACTATCTATTCTTTGTTATCATGCTAACTTCATCACATAAAGATTAGCAATTGAGTCACACAGGTTTGAGATACTCCAACCAGAAATCCTGAAGTGGAAACTACCTACCAACTGGTAGTCATACAATGCTTCCATGTGTCGGTTCCCATGACTACATGTCGGTTCACCTTGAACAAATATACCGCTTTACTTTGGCATATATACTAGTTCTCTCTTCATATCACATATTGACATCAATGACAACATACAATATCATTATGTCCTCATACCGGTTCACATAATGCCAAAAAAAATTTGGCAAGCATTCTAGAGTTTTTCTTTTAGAACATGTAATCATTTTCAGGAAGAAATGAATGAAAAATATGTTGTTCTGATTTGTTAAAAGTATTTTGCTGGAAGCTTATATCACTCATCCAAGGGGGCCCACTTGGTGAGTGATCCTATGTTTATGTTTATTGAAATAAATTCTCCTTTAGTTGTAGTAGAAGTTCATGCCTGAATTGTTCTTGTAGCCACTGGAAATAGATCCACTGACTGTTCCTACAGCCAAGCCAGAACAAAGTTATTTTTGTTATTTACATTAGATCATTCCAGCATAGTTTTAATAAGTTTTCATGTAGCCTTCTATGATTTCCATTCTTTTTTTTCCTCTCTGCATAATGATAGTTACTGCAGCAATGCAGAACAGCCATTGAAGGAGCTTAGTGCATATATAATGCAGACCCATTTCAAGTTTTACGTCCTTGGGTTGATAACTAAATGAACACTAGCCATGAAAATAGTAACTTTACTAGATGAATGTCCAAAATTCAGATTGAGATTTCAATTAGAGATTATTATTATAGTTGGAGTGGACAAAAGGGATCATCCTTATTAGCCTTAATTTTATCCTTAGGATGCTCATATATTAACAAAATAAGACCTTGGTGGGAAATCGGGTAGGAATTAGTT
Organism: Cryptomeria japonica; assembly: GCF_030272615.1. Classification (NCBI taxonomy): domain Eukaryota; kingdom Viridiplantae; phylum Streptophyta; class Pinopsida; order Cupressales; family Cupressaceae; genus Cryptomeria; species Cryptomeria japonica. The sequence continues at coordinate 312,104,339 of NC_081410.1, forward strand.
TTCTTAGCATGGCCAACTAGACTGTCATTAAGGGAGGAGGCTAGATAGAAGGGCAGAGATATCCTAGAGCCATGGTGAAAGTGATTAAGGATAACAAAGTGGTAATTATAGACTTTCAAAAACCTACCATCAACAATAAGACACTCCATTAACACTTTCAACATTTTCTACCAAAAGAATTTTACCTGGTTAGGGAGATAATTGTAATACCCTAAAAATAGTCATCTAAACCATGGGCCCCTAATCTCGACAACATCACCAAGGTCCTAACCAAAGGCAGTTAAATCAACCTTGAGCACACAATTCATTCTTTAATCATCAAAAATCACATGGCAAATCAATTACTCAATATTAATTAAATATTTATTTAATTAATTGAATCATTTCCAAGAAAATCATTTTTATCAATTATCCTATTTTAATTTATTAAATATCCTTGCATATTTAATTAATTAATTAATTTGCCATTTCATCATGCAAAAGGAATTAATTACAAAGCAAGAGTTGAATTGAAAATAAACAAAAAGAATTGATTTGAGAGAGAAATTAAACTTGAGATATTATTTCCTTTTCTAAATTTAGAACTTGAAATCAGAAAAGCAATTAAATTGAATTATTGAATTATTCTCTAAAATTGGAACTCAAAGCTTTTCAGAAAAAGAAGTTTAGTTGCATTGAAAAGACCTTTTTCTTGAATAAATCAAATATATGCATGGAATTAGTTTATTATTATTTCTAATGCAACTTGAAATTATTATTTAGAAGCATTTCAATTAAACTATAATTGGAATCTATCTCAAGGTTAACTAAACCTGATTTCTCAATTATTTTCAGTTAATCCTAAATTGAGCTTTTCTCTTGTAATTCTCTATAAATTCAGCCTTCAGCTCTCATTCCAATTCACCCTATAGATTTTTGAGAACACGCTTGGAGATTATTATAACGCTAATTTCGCTCTAGGGTCATTGAAGATAATTGTGCTTTTTAGATTATTTGCATCCATATTTAGTTTTACTCATCCATATTGCTTGAATCCATATTTGCTTGAATTTATTATTGCTTGAATTATTCATCCATCTTGCATCCATATAGCTTAATATCATATAGATTAAATCTTTCATCTTGGTGTAGTCTAGTCACTAGTATTCCTTATAAAAATCTGAGAGCAATCTTATACTCGGATCTTTTAGAAGGTAATTAGTCATTTTGTTATAGTTTTTTACTTATTGATTATTGATTACTAACCATACATGTAATGACTTAATTGAAGTGTTGTGCTTATAGCTACATACCACTTTTTCACACACACATCTCTGGTGCCTACCATGGGGCTGAAGACTACATTTTTTGGCCTCCAAGACTGACTACTTATTTTCTTATTATTTTTCCAGATTTCAGATTTTTTGGATTTTCGTCCATACATCTCATACGACAATTTTCATAGGCTGAAATGACAAACTATAGGTATCATACGAGTAGGAATCCTATATCATACGAGAGAGAATCATGTATTGTACGAGCTAAAACTCTATCGTACGACTCTATGTTTTTTGGTTAAAAAGGCAAATTTCATGATTTTGGTTTTCTAATTCAAATTGATTATTCTGATGACTGACCCTAACTATTTATTTATCTATCTCAAAAAAAAAATTTCACAGCCTAATCTATTTTTTACAGAATGCTTGTCGAAGAATATGCTTGTCACACAAAGACAATATGACTACTGATTCATTTTCTTTGCAGGTTGCCTAAGGAAAATCGACCAAACATCATGTATTCTTTCAATTCATTTTTAGGAACCTAAATTGCTATCTGGTTAAAGAAAAAAATTGTATTTTGTGTTTCAAGAAGATTTTGAGAGGTAGGAGAGTATGCTCTTGTCTTTTTCTAGACAATAAAAAATCTAGACCCTTGAAGCTTTTTCTTTATTTGAGATTTGTACATCTTTAGCAGGCCTCCCCTCCTGAGGGGTTGAAAAACTCTTAAAGCCGTTACAGCTGGTGTGAGGGGAATGACCTAAGTGGGAATGGTTAAACGCCAAGTACTCCAACCCACTATAAAATCAATTTTATTTGATGAAAATCAAGTCAACGACAGTGCTCAGGAATAGCTCTCCTATGTACCTTTGGGTATATTAAACCTTGGTTTTCAAGGCTGGGAGACCTCTTAATTGAGTTTATACCTCGACATGCCAAATGAATCCCTTACTAGTTCTAATTAAAATTAGAAGCTACCCGGTTCATCTCCGAAAGGGGGATAATCTTTGTGCAAGAGAGATAGTAACTCTCCCAAGATACTTGTCATTTCGTGCCCCCATTAGCATTTGGAGTTGGATAATATGGCTTTGAGAATCCATTGCGTGAGACTCAGTGGTCATATTCTAATTAGCTATTGGGTGTGTACCTGAGTCTACAAGCAAAGGTTTTCTTTCCTCACCAAATTCCTTAGGGTTTTGCATGTTGTGATTGTAGTTACTATTTATACTAAGTGTTTTCTATGTTTTCATCCCTAAAACAAAAACTAAAATACCAAAATTGGAGAAGACAAGAAACAACTCAGTGATTAGAAACTCTGTCCATGTCAGAAACTAGTCCATCCTAAGTTGAAACTCTGTCCATGTCAGAAACTAGTCCATCCTAAGTTGAAACTCTGTCTATGTCAGAAACTAGTCCATCCTAAGTCAAAACTATGTCTATGTCAGAAACTAGTCCATCCTAAGTCAAAACTATGTCTGTGTCAAAAACTAGTCCATCTTAAGTCGAAACTCTGTCTGTGCCAAAAACTAGTCCATCATAGGTCAAAATTTTGTCCAAAACTAGTATATCCTGGTCGAAAATGAGTCCATCTCAGAGTTGGTCATACTTAGTTGTCATACTCAGCAATTGAAAAAACTCACAATTTTAAGTCTCTGCCCTGTGAACAGTCATACGAGTTTGCTTATTTAACATCCTAAGTCACATCCTGTCTCGTATGAGTTTTCTCATTTGTCATCCTGTGTTAGATCCTGTGTCGTATGAGTTGTTTCATCTGTCATCTGGCTCTGTATCCTATGTTGTATGAAATAGAACTACCCTAAGTCTTTTTTCATTCTGTGTATACCCCTCTATCATATAGTACCAGGTAGAAACTCATACGAAACATAACTGTTGTCATCCTATAGCTGCTCAATTGTCGTTCAACTTAGAAAACTCTGTCATACGAGTCTCTTGTTTTGTTAGGAACAGAACAGTCAAACTTGCCTAAAAATAGTCTACAACAAACATAATACTGGTTATCATTTTCCTAAGCATAAATAGATCAAGGTAGTGTACCTCTACCATTTTGTTGCACGATTTGGTCGATCATCTTTCAGCTAGTTCAATCAATGACCTATCAAATTTAAGTCACTGAGATAACGTCTTACACAAGATAGATCATTCCTGAAACTAGATAGAATCTTACACTACTCTTAGAATCAACTTAGATATATGTCTTATATAGGATAGAACTTTCCTAAGACCAGACTAAAATCTTAGTTGTTTCTCTCAAACAATACATTAACCGAACAAACTAGCTCTAAAATTGATCTTGACCTCTGCGTCACAAACAACTTTATGTCACACTAATCCATAAAAATTCCTACTCAAACCAAGAGTTCTTGTAAGAAAGAAGCCAAAGGCAAAGGAATAACCTTTTCATACATCAACAATCCATTTTATGAAGGGGACCCTCTCACTAACAAACCTTCATCATCAGGAGTACCAATTTTTGATAAATCTGAATCTCCCACTATACATGAGACATAATACAATGACAAACACAACCTTAATATTCATGAGACTGATACTGATTCCTCATCAAGTGAATTTGAAGAAGATACTGAACCTCCAGAAAAAGAAATTCATAACTATCTAAAGGACAAAGACTTTAGAAAAATGATGAAAGCTATCATGACTCGAGAGAAGGAAGACTCTTTCTTAGAACTAGCAAAACAAGGTGCCAAACTTCCTACTGGATATGATGTTCAGACATTCGCTACTAAAAAGGAAGAATCACCTATACTCATGGTACACAAACAATTACAAGCCTTACGAATGGAGGTCACAGAACTGAAGAATAAATATAAGTCCCCAAAACACTATTCTCTAGAAACACTAAGTCCCTTTCCATTTGACAAGAATCTATACATGCCTCCATTTCCTTCACGAGTGGAGATCCCAAAATTTGACAAATATGATGGTACCTCAAGATCATGTCAGAGAGTTTTGTGCCACCTATATGGAGTTTATGCATGATCAAACGTACCTCATGCACCTTTTCCTAAGGAGTTTAGGGGGTCGAGCAATGGAATGGTTCTCAAGTCTACCCAAAGGAATAAAAACATTCAAAGAACTAATCCAACTATTTTTACAATAATACTCATACAATATTTGACATCCTATGACTATGATCGATCTATGAAATACTAAATAGAAAATAGGGGAATCTCTTCTTACTTTCCTCCAATGCTAGAGAAAGATGTTCTCTAGGTATCCACGACTATCCCAGACTCTGAGAAAATGGATATATTTGTCAATAACTTGGTCCCCGAATTGAAATATAGCATACAAATGCAAGTACACCCGTCATTTTAAAAAATGGTATATAATGCCATTCGAATGGAAGATGTGCTCACAAAGAAGGGGGATATCATGCCTTGGAAAGAAACACAACCAAGATCTAGCTCTAAAGAGAAGAACAAGTATTGGAAATTTGGCAAAGACAACAACAAGAATGTTGTTAACAATGGAGTAGTGGACACTGTTAAATCTAACTCAAAGCCTATGATATTCAACTTGGCTAGTGGTACATAAGCACTTAAAGTTGTTGAGGCTGCAACAGAAAATCCACCAAAGAAAACAAAAGAATGGTTCAAAGAAAAGCCTTGGCTTTCTAGACCTAAGCGTGATTTTACTCCTCTCAAAGAATCATATGAATCATCTTTCAAAAATCTGTTGGAAAACAACTTGATAATGCTACCAGACAACTCTAGACCATATGATCCAGAAGTCAAACCAAGATGGTGGAGAGAAAATGAATACTGTGACTTCCATTGGAATAAAGGTCATAACATAAACAATTGCATGAAGCTAAAAATGAGATTCAAGATCTCATAGACACTGGTAAAGTTGTTGTTGGGAATCATCTAACCAATGCTGATTCTTCAAAGACCAAAGGAGGTGCCAAGGTAAATTATACTTATACCAGTCAGGACAATGTTACCAACATGATTGAGCCTTCCCACTCGGAATACTGCAATGTGATTATAGTCCAAGATAAACTAAATGAATCACAATATGCAAGAGCTCTGACCCGATCTCAAAAGAAAGTCACCCTCCAAGGAGCTAGTTCATCCAACCCGGCTCAAGCAACATCAAACCCACTAGCCTTGCCAAACAAACAAAAAAAATCAACCTTGTACAAATTTAAAAGGTTAACTTCATCATCATCTTCTAGATATAGTGTCATTGAATAGCTGAAAAGGCCAAATGCTCAAATCTCAATCTTTGAATTGCTAAAACTCTCATCTGCTCACAAAGATCCTAGACAAAGCATTGCTCACTACCAATGTTCCAAAAGATTTAGATATTGATCGGTTTCAGTCTATGGTGGGTCATCTAACCTCGCCTCACTATCTGACCTTCTCTAAAGAAGATAACTCGCTAAATCATCCACATAACCAGCCATTGCATATTGAAGCCATAATCCATAAACATAGAGTCAAACATGTTTTGATAGATGGAGGTGCGGGGTTGAATATTTGTACTTACAGTCTGCTTACACAACTAGGATTTTCTGAAAATGTCACTGATCCTAGCAAGAAAATAACAATAAAAGCCTATGATGAAGAAGAAAAAACTTCTAAAGGTCTGGTGTCATTACCAACCAGAGTGGGACCTATAGAAAGAGATGTCCTTTTCCAAGTACTTGATATTCCTTTGTCATACAATATCTTACTGGGTAGGCCATGGATTCATGAAATGAAGGCAGTTCCATCAACATACCATCAATGCTTAAAGTTTCCTTATAACAAAGTTGAAGTTAGTATTCCTGTTGATACAAATGTCATATGTAATGAATTGAAAAAGGTGCAAATACTTTTGTGCCTCATAATAGGGCAGCCTCTCCAAATGAAGATCCAGAAGTGCTGAAGAAAGACTTAGAAAAAATATTGAAGATTACAAATACCAGCATGGATGGCTACAAAATAGAACCGATACTTTCATTATTTTCTCTCCCTCTATCACCAAAATAGTTGGGTAAGCCATTAGAGGCTATGAGAACACAAACTTCAGCTTTGAATACCATGTATGATGGTCTCTTTGTATAGTCTTCTACCTCCCTAGTGGATGAAATAGAAGAGGATGTTGTTCTTAACTAGCTCTTTAAGGAAGATAATCAAAATGAGGAGGTACAAAATTGTGAGATTTCCTCAAACCAATATGGTCTTGGCTACAAGATGATTCAATGCATGGGGTAGTCAGGTACTGGTCCTCTGGGAAAACAAAAGGAAGGTATTACTAAACCAATTTAGCTGCAAACAAAATCCACAAATGATAAGGCTGGACTAGGATACAATCCAAAAAAGACATCAGATCAAAAGCATGTTTCTAAGTCTAAGTGGTAGAAAAGGATATCACCTTCAACATTACATGAAGAAGACACTCAACAAACAAAAGCAGAGTGTAGAAAAGAGAAAGAGGAATCAGTAGTCAAGAAAAAAGAAATAGTCAATGCTGAAGCTTCGATGGTATCAACTACAATAATACAAGAAGTTGACGTCCCTGAGGATATAAGAGATGAAGTAGTAAGAATAAGAGAATTGTTTGCACCACTAAAAGTTCTAGTCACGTATACTGGCAGGCAACAAGTAGATGATTTAGAGACTAACTCAAATGAGTATGAATGGGGTCCTAACCACCTCTCAGACACATCCACTTTAGAAACTCTAGAAGAGTCTAGTGGTGTCATAGATGATACTCAAGAGATGATGCACATAAAACTAGAGAAGGAAATATAGGAAATTAAACAAAAGAGACAAGAAAATTATGAACAAGGACTGAAAGAAGGAAGAATACCAGAAAGCTTCTCATCTATGTGCCCCTCTGCTAAAACAGAACAAATCAGGTATAGAACTACACAAGAAGAGTTGGAAGCTACAGAACAAGAACCAGTCATCAGTCCAAAAGAAGATGAATGGAGTAGATGACAATAAATCACAAAAACATCAAGATCATGTCAATAGGTATGTCAGATACAAATGACAAATGAACCACAACATGAAGGAACCTGTAGTATTAAAGATGTTGGTGTTGATACCATACATACACTTACTAAATCACTTGAAGAAGACTCAGAAATTTCACCTGATGACTCTGATGACAGTCTTATTCAGGACAATATCTACTCAGCCTCAAATTCAGAATCATCTGGTACAAACAATGAAAATCTGTCTACTGATCTTATCGCTATCAAACCACAATATGACATCTATTCTGGCATAGTGAACGACATTACAAGTATGTCTATTGGATTAGATAAACTAACTATTAACATTAACTTTAATAATCATGATCTGACTCTTCCTGGTCTTGAGACACTTACACAAGGTATCCTTCTGGAATTTGACTTTTCAATCCGCCGTTGTGATAACAATACCATGAACACTCTTGAACCTATCCAAAATTTATCCTTAGTACATCCCAAATTGATTGACCGTACTTTACAAAACCAGCCCATGAATATACCTACTTTTGCCATTGACTATACATTAGCCTATTATCTCAATGCAGTTGAACCTATGGACTCTTCCACCAGTGAATATAGTGAAAATATGATTGAAGCAGATATCAAGTATCTTAGTTGCAAAAACAAGAAAAATAAAAATAAGAGATCTGATGATGAAAACCACATTGTGGCGGTATCAGAATCTAAAAAAGAGAAAATAAAGGATGTACCTAAAGGTGAAAACCTCTCTAAGGCGCCTGAAGGTGAGATACTTGATATACTGCCAAGTCATTTTTAGGAGAGGTCTTCCATATTGATCGAGCCAACTTAGCCAGTGAACATTGGGAGTCAAGAGACACCACACATCATTCATATAGCTCAATCACTATTAGCAGAAGAATTGAAGGATTTCACTCAACTATTCTCAGAAAAAAAAAAAAAAAACTTTGCATGGACATATTCTAATATGCTAGGCTTGGATCCTGATCTCATTATGCACCATCTTTCAATTATGCCAGGAGTAAAACCAGTCAAGCTAAAACTTCATAAGATGCACCCACATGTGGCACTACTGGTCAAGGTTGAGTTAGAAAAACTATTAAAAGTTGGATTCATTAGAGCTATAGATTATACTGAATGGATTTCAAACATATTACCTATGTCAAAGGCGAACAAATCTATTAGAGTTTGTATAGACTTTAGAGACCTCAATAAAGTGTGTCCGAAGGATGTCTTTCCATTACCAAATATTGACATGATAGTCGACATGCATGTTGGGTATGAGATGTACTCACTAATGGATGGATTCTCCAGCTATAATCAAATCAAAATAGCTCTCGAAGATCAAGAAAAGACAGCTTTCACCTATGCATGGGGAACCTTTTGCTGGAATGTCATGCCATTTGGGCTAAAGAATGTAGGAGCAACCTATCAAAGAGAAGTTACTACCATTTTTCATGACATGATGCATAAGAATATGGAAGATTATGTTGATGACACCTTAGTGAATACTATGAAGAGATTAACACATATTCAAGAGCTAGGTCCTATACTAGACAGAATGGAAAAGTTCAAACTCTGATTAAATCCAAAGAAGTGTGCATTTAGAGTAACATCTGGTAAACTACTTGGCTACATCATTTCAAAGAAGGGAATTGAGGTTGATCCTGAGAAGGTCCAAGCCATAATGGAAATTCTTCCTCCGAAGAACATCAGTCAAATGAGAAGTCTACAGGGACATCTCCAATCCATTAGATGATTCATTTCTTAGCTAGCAGAAAAAGCTCAACCTTTCACGAAAGTATTGAGGAAAGGAGTAATATAAAACTAGGATCAGCAGTCTGAACAACATCTTTAGTAGATAAAAGAGTACCTGTCAAATCCATCGATATTGATGCCACCTATTTAGGGTAAACCACTAATCTTATATATATCAGCAACTGATTCATTACTGGGGGCACTTCTAGCACATCATGATGACAATAAAAAGGAATGAGCTATTTATTACATCAGTAGGACATTGGTGTCTTATGAAATGAGCTACACTATAATAAAAAAAGCATGCTTGGTGTTAGTCTCTGCATCACAAAAATTGAGACACTACATGCTAGCACATTCAGTCAAGCTGGTGGCCAAAATTGATCCACTCAAGTATCTTCTCAATAAGGAAACACTCATCAAAAGATTGGTGAAATGGGTCAAGATCCTTATAGAGTTTGACATTGAATATGTGGAATGCAAATCCATAAAAGGATAGGTAATTGCTGATAAACTGGCTGAAGCTCTGATTGAGGACACTCAACCACTACATATAGAGTTTCTAGATGAATCTATAATGCACCTTACTCAACAACCTTGGAAAATGTTCTTTGATGGGTCCTTTACTCAAAATGGTTCAGGTGCTAGCATATTATTCATTACTCCTTAGAAGTATTCAATCCTAAAGTCTTATAAGATTCTATTCCCTTGCATGAACAACATTGCAGAATATGAAGCTTTGGTGAATGGGATAAAACTAGCTATTGAATGGAAGGTTGCAAAATTGTATATCTATGGAGATTCTCAGCTAGTGGTTAATCAAATCAATGATACATATCAGACTCGAGATGAGAAAATTATGCCTTATAAGAGGATGGTTGATGATCTTAAGAAGTATTTTTCTTTTGTATCATTCCAACAGATTCCTAGATCCACAAACAGAGCAATAGATGCTATGGCCACCTTGGCATCTATACCTGAGTTACAAGAGTCCAATTTTCACTTTGATTTCCTGGTGGAAGAGTTATATTACAGTGTCTATGATTCTCCTGAGACCCAAATAGTCTGTTCTATTATTGGACATGACTCATCCTGATACAACCACATCTACTCCTATCTACACAACCAAATTATCCCTGAAAATCTTACCCAAAATGAGAAAAGAAACTTAACCTAAAATGCTTTGCGGTGTGTTATCATAGCTAATGATTTATTTAGATGAGGTTTGGATGATACATTGCTTAGATGTCTAGAAACTGAAGAATCTAAACGTATGTTATCAGAAGTTCATGAAGGTATTTATGGATCTCATTCGAATGGTCTTACTTTAGCTCAGAAACTACTATAGGTTGGCTACTACTAGCCAGACATGGAAAAAGATGCCATCAAATTTACTAAGACTTGTGAGAAATGTCAGCTTCATGGAAATCTCATACATGCCTCGGCAAGGGATCTCATACCATTCATTACACATTGGCCTTTTTAGCAATGGGCCTTTGATCTCATTGGTCAGATATATCCTGCATCATCTAACAGACATAAATTCATCATAACTGCCACTGAGTATTTCACCAAGTGGGTAGAGGCGGTTCCGCTCATCAAAGCAACTAGTAAACAAGTCACCTTGTTCATCCTAAACTATACCATTTGCAGGTATGGGATACCTTCGTCCATCATGACTGATAATGGAGGACAATTTTAGAATAAAGATCTAGATGAGCTTTGTGAGATTCAAAATAAAACAACACTGGTCATCAGTATATTACCCTCAAGGTAATGGACAAGCTAAGGCATCTAACAAAAACCTACTGACTATCTTGCATAGAATAGTGAACAAATCTGGGAAGGATTGGCATCTACAACTCACTCCTGCACTATGGGTTTACAAAACAAGTATCAGAACACTTACTGGGGCTACACCATTCTCTTTGGTGTATGGGTCTGAAGCAGTATTATCTATTGAAGTAGAAAGACAATCTCTAAGAGTTTCTTTGCAAGGTCTTGTTACTAATGAAGATCATAGAATATCTAGATTGCAAGAGCTCGAATTGTTGGAAGAGCATTAGCAAGTGGCGTTTGATCATCTTAGAGTATATCTGAAAATAATGTCCAGAGGATATAACAACAAAGTTAGACAAAGAGAATTTCAGGTTGGTGACCTAGTTCTGAGAGAAAATCTAAAAAATCAACAGTTTCAAGACAATAAAGGGAAGTTTGAACCCAACTAGCTGGGTCCCTACATCATTACTGTAGTATTCGGATCTGGTGCCTATCAACTCTCAAACTCAGAAGGAGAACGGCTCCGTGAACTGATTAACACCATCCACTTGAAGAAAGTCTTCGCTTAGCATTCTCTTCTCCAGCAACATGTATATCTCAAAAAGTCCTAAAGAAATCCTAAAAATCGGAAAAAGTCCAGAAAAAAAAAAAATCAAAAAATGAAAAAAATGAAAAAGAAAAAAAATATATAAAGAGAGAAAATGCCCTAGTGAAAACTTGGTAAATAGGTACCTTGGTAAAAACAATAAAAATGAATCTCTTCCAAGTAGGTGAAAACCTAGTAAATAGGCACCTCTTGTACTCAAGCACTCCATCTATCAACACAATGTTGGCATTTCCCACTTTCATGCATCTTTGCTTTTGCTTGTACATAAATTTCAGTCACTTTTGTGACATCTTGGTTCGTTGGAACCTTCATGACTTGAAATTGATCAATGTCCTAGTCTTACGTTAATCAACGGAGCACATCACATATCCTAAGAACTGTAAACCAAGTCATCTTTCCGTCAGTGAAAGCTGGTCGTCCACTTTGAGTCAGTCACCTGTCTCCTCACTACCAAAGGGTTTAATCATTGAGTAAACAAGCAAAACAACATAATGGAAAACAATCACTAAAACAGTTTGAGCTATGAATGAAAAATTTCTTTGTGTGCTATCTTTTATATTGGTTTTCGATTATTATCCCTCTGAGTAACTTGAGGAAGTCTATTGTGACTAAGAGGAGAAAGGATTGGGGGCATAATATTTTCTTTGATTTCTGCTTGTAGGAATGATCCCAATGATCTGGAAGCATCTAAATTAGCTGGGTGTCTGTGATAAGAGCCTTCACAACAAGGTGAAATCACTTCACATACCTCGACTCCACTTATTTGTATGCTACAGGGAGGTCCATATCATTTCTTTGTTTGTTTTGAGGGAATTTCTTTATGATGCAATTCGGGTCCCTGCGAAATCTGTCCAAGGATATGAACAAAAAAAGGGTCATTGTAGACAAGATAATAAATATTGCACATTGAAAACAAAAGGAACTCTAATCTACCTATTGTGTTCATTATGCTCGGTGATGAATCTTAAGTATTTTAAATCCAGTGACTAGGTTTAGGTTGCATTTTGCATATCATTTTGCATTTCATTCTACATTTTTGGTAAATTTAGAGTGATTTCGGTGTGATAATAATGACCTCTTTATTGAATGAGAGCTGAAAGTATCATCATTTCTTAAGCTAAGTGGTATCTTTATCATAATTTCTTCGATCAAGTATTTGTGTTTCGAGATGTTTAGTTTCATACATAAACATTCAATATCGATTCATATATTTCATTATTCACTCATCTGCATTCATCTTATTGCATAGAAAAATGAAAACATTGCATTACCCATTACTCATACTCATTCATTTATTTGCATATGGAAAGAAAAAAAAAAAGACATCTATAATCATTTGCATTACATACATTCATATTGAAAAGAAATGCATACATATAGAATAAAGCATATAAAAGACATCTCATAAATGAATCAACACAAGTACGATGAAGTCAAATCAGATCTTGTATATATATATCATGTCTAGTCTAAGAGTACAAAATGATGTCGAATGACATACACAAACTCCCATCAAAGCAAGAATCGTATAGGCTACAAAAAATGGGTATTTCTACAAAAAAATATCTGAGCTACAAAAAGAATATCTAGCTCTAGGCCTCTCCCTCATCACTTGGTGGAGGAGGAGGAGCCTGATGGTTGGGATCCTATCAAGGTGCTTGAGCTCCCTCTGAATGTGCCATATACTATGAATAGGGGATCACCTGTTGTGCTATTGGAACTGCCATGCTATATGCTACAACATAGTAGGCTACCCTGTTGTTTTGATGCAAAACCTCCTACTGGAGGGTGTCTCACTCCACTCTCATCATCGTGACCTGACGATCACGCTCTGCTCTCAGCTCATCCAGCTACCAATCATGCTTTGCTCTCAGCTCCATAAGTTGATGAT